>NW_017671771.1:142281-202719 GCF_001879085.1 Nicotiana attenuata
ATAACTTAAGGACGAAAAATAAAATTTTTTTTAAGTAAAACTTACCTGGGTGCAGCATGTCGCGTTTCACCGCGGTCGCGCCGCGGTCCCACCGCGGCCGCGGTGAAGGAGGGGGGCAAAACAGAATGTTTGCCATTCACCGCGGTCGCGGTGGACAGAGCAATCCAAAACAGAATGCTCGTCATTTACCGCGGTCGCGGTCACAGGCTTTTTCTTTTTATTTTTTTTATTTTTTTTTATATAAGAGTGTTAGTTTCCTACACACCTGGTACAACATTAAACAAAAGAAAACATGGGTTGCCTCCTACACGGCGCCCGATTTAACGTCGCGGCACGACGCAGGCTCATATCATCACTCCTCATTTTTGTACTGGGGAACTTCCAACATTATCACCACGCTGTCCCCTTTTTCTTCAATCATTCCAAGGTAATGTTTCAACCTCTGTCCATTCAATGTGAACTTGTTCGTCCCATCTTCAGATTCGATCTCCACAGCTGCTCTTGGGAACATTTGCACCACTCTGAACGGTCCTGACCATCGGGACTTTAACTTACTCGGGAACAACCTCAATCTTGAGTTATATAGCAGCACTAACTCTCCGGGTTTGAAGTTCCGATCCAAGATGTGCTTGTCATGCATCAGTTTCATCCTTTTTTTAAATAGTCTAGAACTCTTGAATGCCTGGAACCGGAATTCCTCAAGCTCATGCAACCCATTAACTCTATTGGTGCCCGCTGTCTCCATGTTTAAGTTCAGCTGCCGCAATGCCCACAGTGCTTTGTGTTCTAGCTCAACTGGAAGGTGGCATGCCTTTCCAAATACCAACTTGTATGGTGACATACCAATTGGAGTTTTGAAGGCTGTGCGGTATGCCCACAATACATCATCCATCTTCCTTGCCCAATCAGTTCTTGTTGCATTCACTATTTTTGGGAGGACACTTTTGATTTCCCTATTGGACACTTCCACCTGCCCACTTGTTTGTGGGTGGTAGGGTGAAGCTACCTTGTGGCGAACTCCATACTTCTCCAACAAGCGTGCAAACGCTCTATTGCAAAAATGAGAGCCACCATCACTAATTATGGCTCGGGGGGTGACAAAACGTGTGAAGATGTTTTTCTTGAGGAAACTGGTCACCCCTTTCGTATCATTGGTTGGGAGAGAAACTGCTTCGACCCACTTGGAGACATTGTCAACGGCAACCGGTATATACTTGTTACCGTATGAGCTGACAAAAGGCCCCATGAAGTCGATCCCCCACATGTCAAACACTTCCACCTCTTGGATTATGGTCATTGGCATCTCATGACGACGAGATATGTTGCCCGTCCTTTGACATTCATCACAGATTTTGACCCAAGCATGGGCATCCTTGAACAATGTAGGCCAATACAGGCCTGATTCTAGCACCTTTGCTGCTGTCCGAATTCCTCCAAAGTGTCCACTATAAGGCGAAGCATGACAAGCCTGCAAAACAGAGGGTTGATCTTGCTCGGGGATACACCGCCGGATCATGTTATCAACACATATTTTAAAAAATAAGGGTTCACAATAATATGCACGACAATCACGAAAAAATTTCTTCTTTTGAATTAAGGAGAGGTGATGAGGTACAATACCACATGCTAAGTAATTAGCAATATCAGCATACCATGGTGCCTCCTCCATTGTCATCGCAAGTAATTGCTCATCCGGGAATGTGTCAATGATATCTTTAACCTCTGTTCTCTTCTCTGCCCCTTCTAACCTCGAGAGGTGGTCTGCTACTTGATTGTCTGTCCCCTTTCGATCACGAATCTCCAGGTCAAATTCTTGTAGCAACAGAACCCAGCGAATCAAGCGGGTCTTTGACTCCTTCTTTGCTATCAAGTACCTAATGGCTGCATGGTTAATATGAATAATAACTTTCGAACCAATAAGGTATGACCTGAATTTGTCGAAGGCAAACACTACAGCGAGCATTTCCTTTTCTGTGACAGTATAGTTCAGTTGTGCACCACTAAGCGTCTTGCTTGCATAGTAAATTGGGTGCATAATTTTCTCCTTGCACTGCCCCAAAACCGCTCCTATAGCGTAATCACTGGTGTCGCACATCTGTTCGAATGGTTGCTCCCAGTTGCATGCAACAATGATGGGTGCAGTCACCAATCCGTTCTTCAGCTCCTCAAATGCTAGCCTGCAATCATCAGAAAACACAAAGTGCTGGTCTTTTTCAAGCAGCTTACATAAGGGGTTAGCAATTTTGAAAAATCCTTGATGAACCGCCTGTAGAACCCGGTGTGCCCAAGGAAGCTTCTCATTGATTTCACTGAAGTGGGTGCTGGGAGCTTCTCAATCACCTCAACTCTTGCATGGTCTACTTCAATTCCCTTTTTTGACACTCTATGCCCCAACACTATGCCTTCTTGTACCATAAAATGGCACTTCTTCCAATTCAGTACCAAATTTTTCTCCACACAGCGTTTGAGCACTATTTTAAGGTTGCGAAGACAATCTTCGAATGAATCCCCTACCACGGAGAAATCATCCATAAATACCTCCATAATTTCTTCGACCATGTCGGTGAAAATGGCTAACATACACCTCTGGAATGTGGCCGATGCATTGCAGAGTCCAAAGGGCATCCTCCGAAAGGCAAAGATGCCATACGGACATGTGAAGGACTATTTCTCTCTGTCTTCTGGGGCTATTGAGATCTGATTGTACCCCGAGTATCCGTCCAAGAAACAAAAATGGGACCGCCCAGCTAACCTGTCCAACATTTGGTCAATGAAGGGTAGGGGGAAATGGTCCTTTCGAGTGGCTGCGTTTAATTTTCTGTAATCCGTGCAAATCCGCCACCCTGTGACTGTACGAGTTGAGATGAACTCATTCTTCTCATTTTGCACAACTATCATTCCACCCTTTTTCGGTACACACTGGACGTGGCTTACCCAATTGCTGTCAGAGATGGGAAAGATGATGTCCGCGTCCAGCCACTTGATTGCCTCCTTCTTCACTACCTCCTTCATATTCGGGTTCAGCCTTCGTTGATGTTCCCTGGAAGGCTTGTGACCTTCTTCCAGACGAATATTGTGCATGCAGAAGGCCGCTGATACCCTTTATGTCTGCCATGGTCCAACCAATGGCAGTTTTGCATTCCTGCAACACTTGCAGTAATTGTTCTACCTGCACAACTAGCAGACCAGATGATATAATAACAAGCAAAGTAGAATTGGGACCCAAGAGAGCATACCTGAGGTGGTCTGGAAGCGGTTTCAGCTCCAGTTGGGGTGGTTCCTCTATTGATGGTTTTGCACGTGGTGTAGCTTTATTTTCTAACTCAAGGGACTCGAACTGAGGTTCCCTCTTCCAGAATCCTTGGCCTTCGAGTGCCATGACCCACTCTGCCAAACCTTCACCATCCATCTCCTCTAAATTTGTCAAGCAAGCTCCCAATGGATCTTTAGCATTCAGGATCTCATCTTCATGCAGGATCACATCCACAGCTTCCACTAGTGATCAATTCTTATATTTACTAGGTCTCCTCATGGATTGTTGAATGTTGAATATAACTTCTTCATCGTTCAACCTCATTTTTAATTCCCCAGTTTCACAATCAATCAATGCTCTCCCAGTGGCTAAGAATGGCCTCCCCAGAATGATGGGTATCTCCTCATCTACTTGGCAATCCAGAATAACAAAGTCTGTAGGGAATACAAACTTTCCCACTTGTACCAGCACATCATCAAGAATCCCTTTCGGCCTTTTAACCGTGCGGTCAGCCAGTTGCAATATCATTGAAGTCGGTCTAGCTCTGCCAATGCCCAGTTTTATATATATTGCCAAAGGCATCAAGTTTATGATGGCTCCTAAGTCACACAATGCTTTTGCAAAGGCATAACTCCCAATAGTACACGGAATAGTGAAGCTACCTGGGTCAGACATCTTTTGAGCCATGGGTCTTGTCACTACTGCACTGCATGTCTGTGTCAGAGTTACTGTGGACAGGTCTTGAAAGTTAAATTTTCGTGACATCAGGTCCTTCATCATTTTTGCATAGCTTGGCATTTCCCTCAAAGCATCCATCAGAGAAATATTCAATTGAATTTGACAAAGCATCTCCATGAATTTCCTGTATTGATCTTCTTTCTTTTGTTTTGCCAGTCTCTGAGGGAATGGTGCAGGTATCACCCTTTGTTCACTGCTTGCTGGCTTCTCTTTGTTGGGGTTTTGTGGCACAAGAGGTACCACCTGTTCTGCAGCTTGTTCACTCTCTTTAGCCTTACCCTTATCAACCTAAACCTGTTCAACCACCACTTCAGTGAGTTCTGCTGATTCATCTATCTCTACTGGAACTGGAGTGGCTCGTGTAGTCTCTCTTCTGGATTGAGCAACTTCTTGCTCCTTGTCTAAATCTCTCCCATTCTGAGACTTACTGCCATCAGCTGATTCGGGTTTTACTCCTTGGGGTTAACGTTCGGGTCGGCTGGCAATGTTCCCTGGGGGCGGTTGTTCAAGGCCATGGACAGCTGCCCCAATTGAGTTTCAATACCCTTAATGGCTGAGTCATGCGCTGCCAACTTTTCCTGCATCTTACCATTTGTTCCAATGAGCTGTTGCAGCATACCCCTGATTTCTACCATGTTGCTGTCCTGTTGTTGATGAGGTGGCAGATATGTCAACTGTTGCTGAGGCTGCTCTTGATAGCCCTGTTGTCTCTGATATGGTACCATTTGGCCTTGGGGCCGCATACCTCCCGGTTATGGCATGTTCGGTCTGTACTGCTGGTTGGGTGCTGGTGCCCATTGTTGTCCTCCTCGCCTCTGACCCCCAAAGTTGTTGACATAATTCATATCCTCTCTTAACCCTTGGTTGTCACCTTCGCCACTCCATGAGCACACATAAGACTGATTAATGCAAGGTGTACACAGTCCTCCATTTGTTGTGTCAACAATATGCACTTGCTTTGTAACCAACTCATCAATCTTCTTTGTTAGTATACTCTTCTAAGTCATGAGTGTGGCTATGTTCTCTGCATGTGAATTATTTGGTTCAAGAGGAACTGAATGCACTATTGGTGACATGGTCGTACCTCTCGTCATCCACCCTAAATTCTGAGACATCTTGTCAAGAAGGATTTTACGCTCTGTGAATGTCTTGCTCAGGAATGCACCCCCAGCTGAAGCATCTACATTGGCCTTTAAATTGTCTGCTAATCCCATGTAGAATCTCTGGCCGAGCATCTGGTCTGGAATACCATGGTGGGGACATTTCACTAGCATCCCTTTGAATCTTTCCCAATTTTCCTGCAAGGTCTCAGTGGGCTGCTGCTTGAACTGCAATATCTCATCAATCTGCCTTGCAGTCTTGTTGGACGTGTAAAACTTGTTCAGGAACTGTTTGACTAATTCCTCCCAAGTGGCAATGGAGTTTACTGGGAGCGAATTTAGCCAAGTTTGAGCTTCCCCAGTCACAGAGAATGGGAATAGTAACAGCTTGATGGCTTCTGGGGTCACATTTGGCTGCCTTTGGGTCACACAAATTGACAGAAAATTTTTCAGGTGTTGTTGAGGGTCTTCAATGTGTGACTCGGAGAACAATCCCTTCTTCTGCAAAAGATGCACAAGAGGTGCCACCACTGTGTCGTTTGGCACATTGATGTTTTCCCTGTTATTGTTGTCCATTTCAGTTATGAGTTGGTGTGTTTGTTGTGGTTGTTTGTTCTTCTTGTTGGGACGGTTTAATGCCCTGAATGTTTTCTCGGGGTCTGAGAGTCCTTCAAGCAATTCACCAGTCCTCGAAGAATTTCTAGGCATACACCTGAATCACACAAGAGTTCAAACGTGAGAATTTCAATGAAAAGTTATTTAACACCGTAGAAAATTAATCTAAACTAATAATTCTAGAACTACTTCTAAGTTGCAATAAATAACACCGTTAGTTCCCCGGCAACGACGCCAAAATTTGATCACGCCCAACTATGTTATAAAAGACAAAGCGGTCGTTGCAAATGTAATCCAGTTTTTCAAGTCAGGAGTCGAATCCTCAGGGAACTAACCTATCTATTACAACTATTAGTGATGCTAATACAAGTTCAACCAATTTTCAGATGCAAGATTTTTATCAATAAACAGGGAGATTTGTTTAACTAATGTAAAAGGATATTAAAACTAACAATATTCTAAATTAAAGATAATTCGATGGTAAAAAGATCTAGGGTATTGATTTCCCCAATTGCTAGCTTAATTATTAACTCTTTTGCTATAATCTCGCCGTAATACTCTATGAGGATTATGAGCTATGGGTTACCGCAATTATCTCTCGATCAACTACGATAATTTACTAGAGCATTCTCTCGAACTACTCTAGCTGATAATTTATGGAGCTCTGAATTATCCCACCAAAGTTTCGTTATCTCTAATTCCACTTTTAAATTCGAGTAATGAATCTCTTCAGTTCCCCAAAAGTGGTGTTGTTCAACAACAATCTAACCTAGTATTCTTTCTCAAGCAACACAAGGCAATTAGACATGATTAATCGAGGGCCCATTCAATTAATCACCATACAAAACATAGTTGAACAATCATATAATAAACCCGGCTCGATTATAATAAAATTGAGTCAAAACTTCATCTAACAATTGGTTCCATCAACCCTAGATTAAATGTTTAGCTACTCATGAAAAAAGAAGATAAAAACATAAAATAATTCATAGTTCACAAAATAATGATAACAAGAAGAAAAATGAAAATCTCTAATGGTGTCTTGATCTTCTCACACTTGTTCATGCCTCCAATTTAGTCTAAAACCAAGCTTAACCTTGACTTGGGAAAGTTTGTTGAGTTTATATAGGGTTAGGATAAGTTTCCCACGATTTACACTTTGGCCCTCAAACTTCTTGGCTTCCTCCAGATCTACCGCGGTCCCGGCACGACCGCGGTCGTTCGCAAACATTCTGTTTTTCGCCTTCTTTCACCGCGTTCCAGCCGCGGTCCCACCGCGGTCACGGTGGGCTGTTGCCTAGTTTTTCTTCATCTTTTCTTGCTCGTTTTCATCGGGGCTCTTTTCGATTGGACTTGTATCTACATATTTGACCCCAAAACACTCTATATTCTCCTCCTAACTCGAATCCTGCAAAGCATAAAAACCTCAATTAGAGCATTTTGTTATCATTTAGCACTTAAAACATCAATAAAGTATGGCTAACTTAGGGCAAAAATAGCATCTACATCGTATAATATAGGCTACGATCATAGGGCTAGTTTTTATATATATTTAGCAAAATACGAATGTCATAAGTCTTAGGAAGTGTAGGGAATACGAAATGAAAACTAAATAGGTCCTAATATCAAAGTTAAGTAGAGGACTCAACAATGATAGTACATTTGAACTAGCAAGGACCTAAGCCATAAAATCAGAAGAACTAGCCAATTGACTATAAACTCGTCCAATTTGCCTCTTGTATGTGCTTGTGAATGTGGCCAAATCTGCTGCTGGCTGTTACTATTCAAGTTGCCCCTTTTTTTTTTTGTTATCCAACACTTTATCATAATCCTAATGCCTAAAGCTACATTGCATGCGTACTTTCAAGTTTTAATTTCCCCCCGGCACGTACGGCTTCACTCATTTATTTATGTGCACTTTGCATCTCATCTCCTTAGTCCTTATGCTTCTCTAATTTTTCACTCAATCGCCTATTCTATATTGACGATAACTTCACCTTACGCAATTGTGACTTGTGAGAACCAAAGTTTGGAGTATATGTTATGTGACTGATTGAGTACTAAATTGAATGGGATAGGATCCCCTCCAGTAGTGTACTGTCCAGTAATGCTCAATGGCTTCTTAGATGCATGCCACGTGTGCAGGTGGAGGTTCAAAGGCTTGGATCTAGTTTGTACTTGTATTTCTTTTTTTTTATTTTACTTTATCAAACAAATATAATATTTTAAAAAGTAAAAAATTAAAAAGGCAGGAAATTCTACACTGTTTTCTCCATCTTTGTCTTCTTTCACAAAATGGCGTTATTCTAGAAACTTGATTGAATTTTTTTAAATTCTAAGTGAATGTCCAATAAAACTTGGCAATCTAAAAAAATATAAGATGGGAGTTTGGGTATTTTAATTCAAATTTGAATAACGGGAAAGTGTAGTGGTTTTTTAAAATGAAAGTTCTCCAATGTCTGTGTGTGAAGGAAATCCTAAGGGTGAAGAAGAGGAGAGCAAAGTTCGTGGTTGGAGTTGGGGAAGGAAACCCTGCCATTTTTTTATTTTTTACTTTTTAAAGTATAATATTTGTTTAATAAAAAGAAAGAAATAAGGAAGCATAAGTACAAATTAAATCTAAGCCTTTGAAACTTTATCTGCACACATGGCATGCATGTAAAAAAGCATTGAACATTACTGGACAGCACACTACTTGAGGGGATCCCATCCCAAATTGAATAGCCGCAGCTAGCATAAGCGAATCCGAGATTTAAAGCTACTAGATATGTCGGAATTGTCTTTACATATATTACTCCTATTTTTAGTTTCCTTGTGTGTGCATGTGAGTGCATATATGTATATGTATATATACAACATTCGTCATTTATAGACACTTAGCATACGCGTAATTGATGTTGAATAAAATGATTTTCCAAGCCAATGATCTCTACTATATAATACATGTGTTTGTAGGTGTCTAATATACAAGTTGTAGAGCTAAAAGACAAGTACAAACTAAATACTCATTATCTCTAACACAAGATAATTCCTGAAATAGGGTTATTCCTGGAAGTAAACATGTGGACGAGTTTAGAGCATGCGGTAATTCCTATTCATAATTGTCTCATTGTAATTTTTTGGCAAACAATATTAAAGATTTCTCAAAGAATTTGGTGATTTAAATAATTACGTACACATAATAAACAAGATGTACACAAGATGTTTCTGAGTAACATGTTTTTCTCTACTCTATGTAGGTACAACATTTTTTGGTTCTTTAGTTTTTGTCATTTTGTGTTAACATCTAAGAAGTTACCGTGTAAAAAATGATAATCAGTTTTAGCATCATATTTATCTCATTTTAATTAACTTACTTATGTAGAAATAATGCGAGATAAACAAGGTCAATTGAACAAAGCTGAAATCTAATCATTTTATGGATCCAAAACCATTTGTAGTTGCTAATGCTAAAATAGTAAGTTATAATTATTTTTTTTTTCACAAAAGATAATTTACTACTGTTTCATGTGATTTTCATATTTCATAGGGCATGACGAAAAATAGAGTCGACCCTGATAAGATTAAGTTCTACAAACGCACCCATTACTCAAGTGAAAAAGGATAGTCATCTTCAGAAAATGAGACTAACTACGTGAGTAATGTTTTAGTAACATATCCAATGTATTCATTTTATCTTATAATTAAATTAAATAATATAATGTTTTTTGTGTAGAACAAAATGAAGGATTTAAGAGATTAATATGATTCGGAAGAGAATGTAATGATTATTGATGAAATTGGTGTTGAGTTTAAGCTTGTTAGAGCTTAAAATAGAGAATGAAAAATGGAGGAAAAAATGAAAATTTTGAATTTTTCTCCTTGACAAAGGGACATTGTCCCATATTGGAGGAGGAAAACAGTTTCGATGGGTATATATACAATTGCACTTCTCCTAACTTTTAAATAATTGAAAAGAAGACAACCCTCGCGTTGTCGCTCGCTCGGATTCGGATTTGATCAAATGATTTGGACTGATTAATTTTTTTGACCAAATTTATTTGTTAATATTAACGTATTATTATTTTAATCCAAATTAGCCGTTTTTTGTAACAGTAAATTATTTTCCTCCGTTTTGAATTTCCCGTCAGAATTTAAATTTAGCGGTTTGCGTATATGGCCGTATTATAAAATAACCATTTTGAGTTGCAGCCTTTACATGAAGAGTTGCAATTCTTCGGTATTACCCAACAATTTGGCTATAAATACATGATCTTTCACACAGATTTTCCTTACGAAAATTCTGACTTCTCATACTTCCTTATGCACTGTTTTTAACAAAAAGAAAGCAGTAAGTGTGATTTGCTCTTGATTTTTGAGTTCGTTGATCACTGGAGTTTGAAATACCGCTACACCAATGAGGGTAATCCGTTCTATCCTGGGAGAAAATAATCTTAAATCTCGGGTACTAGGAGGGGATTAAGTTCCTTAAGGAAACACTGGAAATACAGTGGGCTCAGATTAATATTCAGTTTCTTCTATATTTATATTTTTACGTTGCTACTGATTTTTGAATATATTTTCGAATACAAATTACTAACAATTCGTAATAGTGTACTTGGTACAAGGTCGGGGTAAATTAAAGTTTGGATGTAATCGTAGGGCGATGTGCACAGATAGCCACTAATAGCTTATGTCTTTATTTTAAAGCCAGCGTTTTAAATGTCTTTAGTCTTTAGCCACTGGTTTAATAAACTTTAACTGCTAGGACAAAAATACCCTTCTGCTCATGTCCTTAACTTCAGGACTTCAGGACTACATGTCCTTAACTTTTGAACTTGAAACTCTAAGTTCAAGACTTCAGGACTACATGTCCTTAACTTTTGAACTTGGAACTCTAAGTTCAGGACTTCAAGGTTACATGTCCTTAAGTTTTGAACTTGGAACTCAAACTTCAAGACCAAGCGTCCTTAACTTTTGAACTTGTAAGTCAAAGTTAAGGACCTATTGTCCTTAACTTTTGAACTTGTAACCGTAAGTTAAGTACTGCTTGTCCTTAACTTTTGAACGTGTAACTGTAAGTTAAGGACTGTCTGTCCTTAACTTTTACTTTAAACTCAAAGTTAAGGACTGCATGTCCTTAAGTTTTGAACTTGAAACAATAACTTAAGGACTGCATGTCCTTAAGTTTTGAACTTGAAACTATAAGTTAAGGACTGCCTGTCCTTAACTTTTGAATGAAACAAGGACTGCATGTCCTTAAGTTTTGAACTTGAAACTATAAGTTAAGGACTGCCTGTCCTTAACTTTTGAAACTGAAACTCAAAGTACTGTCCTTAACTTTTGAACTGTAACTTAAGTTAAGGACTGCCTGTCCTTAACTTTTGAACTTTAAACTCAAAGTTAAGGACGTTAAGGACCTATTGTCCTTAACTTTTGAACTTGTAACCGTAAGTTAAGTACTGCTTGTCCTTAACTTTTGAACGTGTAACTGTAAGTTAAGGACTGTCTGTCCTTAACTTTTAAAGTACTGCTAAGTTGATGAAACAATAACTTAAGGACTGCATGTCCTTAAGTTTTGAACTTGAAACTATAAGTTAAGGACTGCCTGTCCTTAACTTTTGAACTTGAAATCAAAGTTAAGGACCTATTGTCCTTAAGTTTTGAACTTGTAACTGATGTCTGTCCTTAACTTTTGAACTTGAAAATCAAAGTTAAAAGATAGTTAGGCCAACTTTACCGTAAGTTAAGTACTGCTTGTCCTTAACTTTTGAACGTGTAACTGTAAGTTAAGGACTGTCTGTCCTTAACTTTTGAACTTTAAACTCAAAGTTAAGGACTGCATGTCCTTAAGTTTTGAACTTGAAACAATAACTTAAGGACTGCATGTCCTTAAGTTTTGAACTTGAAACTATAAGTTAAGGACTGCCTGTCCTTAACTTTTGAAACTGAAACTCAAAGTAAATGACAGAAAGTCCTTAAGTTTTGAACTTGGAACTCAAACTTCAAGACCAAGCGTCCTTAACTTTTGAACTTGTAAGTCAAAGTTAAGGACCTATTGTCCTTAAGTTTTGAACTTGTAACTGATGTCTGTCCTTAACTTTTGAACTTGAAAATCAAAGTTAAAAGATTTAAATTTGGGAGAGTCTGCGACATTATTCTTTGGCTATGAATTGAAATCATTATTTTTGTTTCTTTTATTTTGTGCTTTCCAACTGAACCATGCAAGGAGAGCAGAAGGTCTACACCCTGCTTACGAAGTTCTGTTACTAACTTTTGAACCATGAATATTGAAAAGTTCTGTTAAAGAGCTTTTGTCTTTTAATGAATGCTTACAAGCGATGTGCATTAGAATGACTGTGTAGATAGGCTCCGCCACCTCAACATAATGCAACAGTTATGGAGAAGGCACGGAGAGAGAGAAGCAAGGGTTTGGGAAGAAAAGCAAGGGAAGAAAGGGTAAAAATGTCTTTTCATATTAATTTTAATAGGGCAGTGGCTATTTTTGCTCAACATTAGAATTGCTGGATAAAAAATAAATATCACCTTAAATAGTGGCTACACCATGCCATTTCTACTGTAATCGTAAGCCTACTTCAACTAAAGCAACACAAAGAAGGATAGCAAAGTTAGAGGAATCTTTTAGGAGAACAAAAGAGGATAAATTACAACAAAAAAGATGCTGTTATTGCCTAACATGACTTACAATAAAGACTGAATGCAGTTGAAGTCGTGGTAGCAAGTCAACATACACAAATACAAACGTTAACTTTTCTGTTAGGTACTTTACTAGAATATGTTAAACCAAATGCAATGTCGTTTTATTGACTCATCATCATAAAGGTTAAACATACTGTAATTTAAAGGATAAATTCTACTATAATTTTTTTTAATTAAATATCTATCATATTGTTTCTCTTTAACACCTAAGTTTGACTGCTTTCTTTTTTATGATGCAGCAAAGATTGAGCTCCGTTAAATTATCAGCTTTGGGCACATTAAACTTCATACTATATATTTTTTTTCTTATCTATTTTCTTGACAATTTTTTTATTTGTTTCACCTATTAAAACTATATTTAACAAGAATGTGTAGTTTATACCAATTATATTTTGTTTCTATCATGATATCACAAAGTATAAAATCAAATCCTAGTTTTAATTTTCAGTTTTTTCCTTTTACTTATAAAAAGAATCAAATCTTAGATTTTTCCTCTTTTTCTTTTACACATGTATATGAAGATGAGAATTAGATCAAGACTACCCGTAAGGGAAGTGTCACTGCATTCGTCCACTTTTTAGTCTTTAGTTTAGGAGTAGTATTTGGTATATTAGTTAGACTTTCATGCTAGACAAATTTTACTTAATTTATTTACACTTTTCTAATTCAAGGAGCTTGTAATTAGATAGAATCTCAATATAGTTTTAGTATTAATTGTATAATCATGTGTGAACATTTCTGTTATTACTTTGAATGTTTTATTGTGTTATTTCCAATTCGTAAAGTGATAATCTAAATGCGAATACCAATTTAAATTCCATCAAACGTTTGTTTTAGAAAAGTTACGACCACCGTTTATTTTCTAGGACAATCACATTTTCTGGGATAAACTAAGTTACGTTTGAAAAGAGGGGATGGTTTTGTTTACCCTAAAAACAGATAACAATTGAATTTATACTGTGGTTTTAAGGACACGTGATTTTACTTGGCACAAATTGAAAGAAAACGTAAATTGATATAAAAATTAAATAAAAATAAAGCAAACCAAATGAAATGTATAGCTTTGATCCTCGAGCTAGGTCGCCTTTAAATCAAACAAGTATATTTGCTGGAGAATATGAACAAAGTAACAGAGTACTGAGAGCTTAAGAAAAAGGCAGTATATTGCTTTATGTAACGTGAGTATGATGCCTTTTACAAATGATCTGGCCCCCGTTATATAATAGGGGAGTCCTACCCTTAATACAATCCTAAATATGGTAAGAAATCCCATGATTAGCTGATTAATCGGCCTCTTCTTGATACGTCCCGAGATTTTCGCCGTGATCCTCGCCCGATCGCGGATATCTTGGCTTTCCGTTATTTGGCTCGGCAGGCTTCCCTCGATCTTGCTCGATCTCTATCCCGCTCAATCTCGATCTTGGCTGATCTCGATCTTGATCGACCCCTGAGTCACGAGCTTGGCCGTCTAACTTCGTGTCATGATCCGATATGACATGGGGTCGAACCCTGGCCTGTCGTGCCCCGGTCTCGATTAATCATAAAAAGGAGCAAACCCGATTTTGACCGTATACAGATAGTCCCCTTGTTTTTTGGAGAGTAATGACAAGAAATGATTTGAGCCCTCGATCTTCACCTTGATACACTGTGACGTAAGAATCATGACGTAAGCAACAGAGGTAACCGAAACGTCTCGTCGGTATAGTTTCCCAGGCATTTAATGCATGCCAGTCGACGATCGGCCACTACCGGATTTGAACCGTCATCTTAAGCCTATAAACGTATCTTTCTTCTTTTGCTCAAACTTTACTTTCAAATCTCCTTTGCTCTAATCTTCAAAATCCTTTACCTTCCTCAAAGCTTCGTATTTTCAGATCTCCAGTGTTTCTTCGCCTATGTCATCACAAAATACCAAGTGTTTCTTCTCAGTTTCCCATTCTTCTTCATTTTTAAAAGTAAAATGGCTAAGACTTCAAAAATTGTTCTGCAAAAGGAGACTGCTTCATCGTCAAGGCCGGCCGGTGAAGAACCGGCGGCGGAGCCACGCCCTGAAGAGTTTTTTCCAGGAAGGCGTGTCATCGATTTTGATTTCAAGGTTGAAAATACTTCCTCGGTGCCGGATCGATGCGAGCCGGTATCGAGGTATATATGCTCGAAAATCGAAAAACTCCTCTCCCAGGTTAAAAAAATATTGCAACTGCGGTAAAAAACATGTGATGGTGCCTGCTCCAAAAGAATCAATCACCACCCACGTGGAAGGGTTCTTAAGTGTTTACACTTACCCCGTCACGTTGGGTCCCTTGGATCTGATTATCATAGATTTTTGCATGAATACGAGGTGACCCTCGGTAAGATTCATCCCTCTTTCTGGAGGATAGTGATAGTACTTTGTTTTTTTCGCAAGCAAAATTGATGGGCTTCCCTTCGCCCTCGACCACCTCATACGTCTATATAGCCCCCGACTCTATCGAGGAGTACCAATAAAGCTTCAACTTTGGGCTACCAAGGCACCTTTCTCGAGCATAGATGAGGACAAAGACTGGGGCTGGATGGGCCAATTTGTTCGAGTGAAGACCTTGGACCTGATCCCGACAGAGCGTATGCCATTTCCTGAGAAATGGAATATGAAATGTAAGTAAAATTCCGTCCTTAATCTCTGTTTATTGTCTTCGCTTTTTCACCATTTCTTATCAGTGTTTTACTTGATGCAGCCGTTGCCTGGATGCCAGGTATGGTTCCCCAACTCGAGGACTGGGTTAGGAGCCTAATATCGCAGTTGACGCACGCTGAGCGTGCATGGCGCGATTTGGCGAAGGGTCGATGGGAGGCTAGTAGTCATGGTAAATTTTTCTTCCTGGCTCAATGATTTGACCAATGTTCATATATTTTTCTAAATTTACTCATTTCTTTTTTTTTGTAGGTCTCTGGAAGGATGCGATGATGAGGCCCCCGTCTGGTGACGGTGAAAGTGACTCGGGCGTGGTGGCTAATGGTTCGAACCCGCAGGTCCAACAAAAGCTCAATGTGATCGTGTAACTCCGTGAGGAGGTAGACCCAGTGAAACTTGAGGCAGAAGAATGGAAGAAGAATATGGATCGCCTTGCCTCAAAAAAGGAGACTGCTCGGGCCCAACTGATCTCGGCTGAAACCAACTCGGAAGCATGAAAGAAAAAACCTTGGTGGAAGCCAAGAAAATCGAGGAGCTCCAGTCTCTGTTAGGTTAAAAAATTTCCGATCAGGAGAAGCTGGTCACAGAGCTCGAAGCGACCAAATCGGAGGTCGAAGTGATCAAGGCCAATGCTGATGCAGTGGTGGCTATTTACCGGGCCGATGCCGAAGCTGCTCAGGTCCGAGCAAAGGAGGTCGCCGAGGCTACTCAGGTTCGAGCAAATTGGGTCACCGAGCACACCAAATGCAGTCTAGGAGATAGACTCTTGAAAAGATCCATGCTCGGGGCTTTGATCTTTCAACCGAGATCGATAACACTAAAAAGCTTGAAGTTGAGGCTGAGAAATTAGCTTATCCAGATGATGATGAAGAATCTAAAAGCTTGAGCGAATCCGAAAGTGCGGAAGACTCCGAGGGCAGAGATGCCACTCCCAGAGATGGAGATGACCAGGACACTTAGGCATTTAAATAGTTTTTGTATTTCTATCGAGGACGCTTTGGCCTTCTGTATAGAACTTCCATCGGGCCGTGTTGCCTTTATAAAAAGACTTTGATGAACATATAAAACGTTTTCCCTTCCATGGCTTCTGAATCTGTTGTCTTTTTATTAATTTATGTAAGGGCCAAAGCGCCTTAGCATAAAATTATGAAGTTGTATTCGAAGCTCTAAGGTTTGAGATGGTAAGGACTGGTAATAAGCACTGCCCTCGACCGTCTCTAATGATAGGCCCCGAACAATCATTCGAACTTGAGCTGAGGTAGCCCTTAAGCTTAATGATCGAAGGCCTGCTCGAACTCGAAATAAGGTAGCCCTCAGACTTTCTAGTCGAGTGAGAATGATCTCTAGAACTCGAAGTAAAAGTAGCCCTTACGCCTTTGTATTTTTGCTTTCTTTTGTGTCTTTTTCGAGGCCATTTTGGCCGATAGGGTCGTTGTGAAAAGATCGTTTATGTATAAATATATATATATATATATATATATATATATATATATATATATATATATATATATATATATATANTTATGTATATATAAGTCTTTCTACCCTTTTTGGCTCTCAAATCTTTTCCTTTGCTTTATCATTCGTATTTACAACGGTTGGAATGCCTTAGCATGAAATAATAAGGTTGTGTTTGAGGGTTCGAAGAAGACCTTGCCTTTATTGCCTTTCTGGGTTAAGGCGTTATCAGGGTTCAAAGTTACCAAAGGTTTCTCCCGAAAATATCTCAAGTTTAAGATTTTGCCGAGGGTAGCCTTTTAGAACGATTGTGAAAGAAAAAGATTTTCTTTTTGAAGGCCTATTTTTGTTACGAGTTTCGGACATCTCCGAGCCGTGTTAAATTGGCCGTAGTCTTTTAGTTCAGGATCTGCCCATTGGGCCCGTTTTCCATTTTATTTTATCCGTGCTTGCCCGAGATAACAATCCCCTAGTGGTTATGGCCGTGGCCTTTAAAATCGAGGGTTGCCTAAGAGGTCTTATACCCTCGACGTTCAATAGTTCGATCTGTTCGAGTTTATTTTTTGGACGGCAATCCCCGAGTGTGGGAGTGATTATCCAAACTCTGGTTACAATCGGCCATTGGGCTCATTTCCATAATAGATCGAAAGTATAGGGTCGTAAAGTGGAAATTTTTCCAAGACATTAGATAGTTGCAAGGAAAGTACTTCTCTTTATTATTGTCAAAAATAGTCACACATGCGTACATGTTTTATGTCAAGGCTCGAGCAATCTATGTGGGCACGGTTCGTTTTGACTGTTTGGCCCTTACAATAAATCCTACCTATTGAGACCCTTCTATTTCGAAATAATTTCCTTGCTAGAACAATTCAATATCCGAGGGTAATCCCCCCAGCATTCGAGGTTGATTGTAGAGAAATATCAGATACTATAAACACAGTCATTGATACCGATTCTTGATCCGCCTTCAATTCTAAGTTAGCACGATCCACTGTTGCCTCGTTAAAAAATTACCGAAAAATCCAATTGGGACAAAAACGGTTCAAGATAAAAAGAGTGCAACGCGTGATTTCAGACCTAAAGGCATCGTGCCGCTCCTTTTCGATAACCTGCAAGTGTTAGTCAAAAAATAGAAAGAATTGAAATGGGGTCGTACCTCAACAGTCATATTGTTTGAGATGAGTTACGTTCCAATTGTTCGGTAGTTATTCTCCACAATCATTCCGCGCTTATAGGACCCTTTCCCTATGATCTCGAAAATCTGGTACGGTCCTTCCCAGTTCAGACCCAATTTCCCTTTATTTGGATTTCGGGTGTTTAACGTGACCTTCCTCAGTACCAAGTCCCCGACATTAAAATATCGAAGGTTGGTCCTTCGATTGTAATACCTTTCTATGCGTTGTTTCTGGATAGCCAATTGAACAAAGGCAACTTCACGTTGTTCATCTAATAGCTCCAGGCTCATATTCATGGTGTCGTTATTCGATTCCTTTGTCGCATATCGGAATTTGATGCTTGGCTCTCTGACTTCGACCGGTATTCAAGATTCGGCGCAATAAACCAAGGAGAACGGGATGGCCCCGATACTGGACTTTGAAGTTGTGCGATACGCCCAAAGAACTTCGGGCAGGATTTCTCTCCATTTTTCTTTGGCGTCGGTAAACCTTTTCTTGAGGTTTTGTGCTATGGTTTTGTTGGTCGATTCGTCTTGCCCATTCCCACTAGGGTGATAAGGTGTTGATAAGATCCTTTTGATCTTAAGGTCTTCGAGAAATTTGGTCACCTTGCTGCCGATAAACTGTTCTCCATTGTCACATGCAATTTCGGATGGTATTCCGAATAGACATACGATGTGGTCGCAAATAAAGTCGATCACTTCTTTCTCCCTGACCTTCTGGTAGGCCTGTTCTTCAACCCACTTAGAGAAATAGCCAGTCATAAATAAAAAAAATTGAGTGTTACCTGGTGCCGATGGAAGAGGGCCGACGATGTCCATGCCCCACTTCAAAAACGGCTATGGGGATAAAAATGAATGCAGCAGCTCCCCGGGTTGATGAATCATTGGAGCACGTCTTTCAGACTTTGACATTTATCACATTTTTGCACAAACTCCTTCTCATCTTTTTTCCATATCAACCCAGTAATAGCCGGCCCTGATTACCTTTCGAACCAGTGATTCGGCGCCTGAGTGGTTCCCGTATGTGCCTTCGTGGACTTCCCTCAAAACATACTCGGTATCTCCCGGTCCCAGACATATTGCTAGCGGACCGTCGAACATCCTTCTGAGCAAGGTTCCGTCTTCGTACAGGCTAAATCGGGCTGCCCTTGTGCGCAGGGCCCTCGATTCCTTTGGATCTGAGGGAAGTTTTCCATTCTTCAAATACTCTATGCATTTGTTTCTCCAATCCCAGGTCAAGCTTGTGGAGTTTATCTCGGTGTGGCCTTCTTCGAACACTGACTTCATTAGTTGTACGACAGTCCCCGAATTGAGTTCCTTGTCTTCGACCGATGACCCTCGGTTTGCAAGGGCATCGGCTTCGCTATTTTGATCTCGAGGCACATGTTGCAAAGTCCATTCCTTGAATTGGTGTAGAGTTACTTGTAGCTTATCCAAGTATCTTTGCCTTCGTTCCTCTTGAACTTCAAAGGTTCCGTTAACCTGATTCACAACGAGGAGGGAGTCGCATTTGGCTTCGATCACCTCAGCTCCCAAGCCTTTGGCTAGCTCGAGACCTGCAATCATGGCCTCATATTCGGCCTTGTTGTTAGTCAATTTTATAGTTCTAATAGATAGTCTAACCACGTTACCTATAGGTGGTTTTAGCACGATTTCGAGTACGGACCCCTTAACGTTCGAAGCACCATCCGTAAAGAGGGTCCAGATCCCCGAAGATGTACCCGAGTTGACTAGTAGTTCTCTTTCAACCTCGTGTACTAGGGCCGGAGTGAAGTCAGCCACGAGTCTGCCAAGATTTTAGACTTGATGGCTGTTCAGGGTCGATACTGAATATCGTACCCGCTGATTTCTACAGCCCATTTGGCCAATCGTCCCGAAATCTCGGCCTTATGCAAAATATTTTTGAAGAGGATAAGTTGTTACAACACATATGGGATGACATTGAACGTATGGTTTTAGTTTCCCAAGGCTTTTATCAAAGCGAGCTCTAATTTTTCTAAATGAGGATACCTAGTTTTGGCCTCACCTAAGGTCCAACTAACATAATAGATAGGGAATTGTGTACCTTGTTCTTCTTGGACTAGGACTCCACTTACCGCTATCTCTGTTACTGCCAGATATAAGTAAAGATGTTTGTCTGCCCTCGGCGTGTGAAGCAGCGGCGGGCTTGACAAGTACCGTTTAAGCTCCTCCAAGGCCTATTGGCATTCCGGAGTCCATGTGAAGTTATTCTTCTTCTTCAGCAATGAAAAGAACCGATGGCTCTTATCGAAGGACCTCGAGATGAATCGCTCCAGGGCGGCTATGCGCCCTGTTAACCTCTGCACGGGCTTTACATTGTCTACTACCGTGATGTCCTCGATTACTTTGATTTTGTCGGGGTTGATCTCGATTCCTCGATTGGATACCATGAAGCCGAGAAATTTGCCAGAGCCGACCCCGAACGCGTATTTTTCTGGGTTGAGCTTCATGTTTTATTTCTTCAGTATACTGAAAGTTACCTGCAAATGCTTCAAATGGTCCTCTGCTCGCAGGGAGTTAACTAGCATGTCATCAATATAAACTTCCATAGATTTCCCTATTTGTTCTTCGAACATTCGGTTTACTAGGCGTTGATAGATTGCACCAGTATATTTTAATCCGAATGGCATTACATTATAGCAGTAGGTACCATATTTAGTGATGAACGAGGTCTTTTCCTGGTCTTTCGGGATCACCCATATTTGGTTGTACCCGGAATAGGTGTCGAGAAAATTGAGGATCTCGTGGCTGGCCGTGGCATCGATATTTGGCAAAAGGAAAAGAATCCTTGGGGCATGCTTTATTTAGGTCTTTGTAATCTACACACATTCTAAGTATGTTTCCCTTCTTAGGGGCTACTACAATAATTGCTAACCATTTAGGATATTTTACTTCCTGGATGGACCCTATTTTGAGAAGTTTGGTTACCTCGTCTTTGATGAAAGCGTGTTTGACCTCGAACCGGGACCTTTTTTTTTGCTTCACCGGACGGAATTTCGAGTACAGGCTCAGTTTATGGGTGGTATTTTCCGGTGGGATCCCTGTCACATCAAGATGGGACCAAGCAAAGCAATCCATGTTATTTTTAAGGAATTGAATAAGTTTTCTCCTGAGCTCGGGGGCTAGCCCCGTGCCCAGGTATACCTTTCGCTCGGGCTGATGTTCGGCCGGTATGATTTGTTCTAGATCTTCGACCGTTGACTTGGTGGCATAGGAATCATCGGGGACTATGAAGGATCGAGGAACCCCGAAGTCATTATCCTCATCAGTCCCCTACTTCTCTGATTGGGTCGAGGCCGGTGTTTGAGGTTGCTATTTGACCTCCTGTTTTCCCTTCAAAGTTGACCCTTTTGTTGATGAGATCGCCGATATCGGTATCACTGCGTCGGCGGCAAACATTTCCTTGGTGGCGGATTGCTCCCCATAGACTATTTTGACTCCCTCTAGCGTCAGGAACTTTAGAACCTGATGAAGGGTCGAGCGCACTACCCTCATGTTGTGGATCCACGGTCTCTCGGATAAGGCATTATACTTTATGTCGCCCTCGATCACATCGAACTTTGTTTCTTGGATGGTCCCAGTCACGTTTACCGACGTTTACCAGCAAAGTTATCTCGCCATTGGTGGTTTCACATGCCATGTTGAAGCCGTTTAGTACTCGGGCCGCGGGCACAACCTGATCCTGTAGGCCGAGCTGTTCTACGACCCTCGATTGGATATTGTTGGCCGAGCTACCCGGATCAATTAAAACACATTTAACTTGAGTCTTATTAATAAGTACATATATTACCAGTGCGTCATTGTGGGGTTGTACGATCCCTTCTGCATCCTCGTCATTGAAAGACAAGGTTCCTTCCGGTACGTAATCCCGAGTTCGCTTCTCCCTTGTGATCGACACCTTGGTGCGTTTTAACACTGGTCCTTGAGGAATATCGACCTCTCCAATGATCATGTGAATCACGTGTCGTGGCTCTTCTTGCTCATTCTATCTGTTCGAATCCCTATCTTTGAAGTGATTCTTGGTCGGATAACTTAAGAATTCCCGAAAGTGCCCCTCATTGAACAACCGGGCTACCTCCTCCCTTAGCTGTCTGTAATCTTCTATTTTATGGCCATGGGTGCCATGATACTTGCACATTTGGTTGGGATTTCTCTGGTCCAGATCGGTCTGCAGAGGTTGAGGCCATCTAGTATCTTTGATACGTCCGATAGCTAATACGACGACGGATGCATCTATGTTCAAGTTATATTCTAACAGCCACGGTGCATCTTTGGGTCTGGCATCCCTGTCGAAACCACTCTTGCTCATAAGTCCCTGTGAACTTTGACCTCGATCATTTCTCCTCTCATTTTGGTGTAGAGTTTCTCCCAGATTCGATGCCTCTACGGTCTCCATTATACGGTTGGTATCGATCTCTATTCAACCTTGGTTCTCGGTCGATATCCCTTTTGATTCTATCCACGGGCCTGTTAGGATAAACGGACCCAGAATGAGCCCCCAGTTGATCATCCTCAACCCTGATCTTCGACTGATACCGATTGTGTACATCGGCCCAAGTGACACCTGGATATTCGATCAAATTCTACTTCAACTGCTGTGAAGCTATGGTACTCCAAACGTTGAGACCTTGAGTAAAAGCTTTAACAGCCCAATCGCCGGTGACCGGTGGCAAATCCATTCGTTCCATTTAGAATCGAGATTAGAATTCCCTGAGCATCTTGTTGTCCTTCTGCCTTACCTTGAAAAGGCCCGACTTTCTTGTTGCGACCTTAATGGCTCTGGCGTGTGCCTTTACAAAAGAGTCTACAAGCATAGCGAACGAGTCAATAGAATTGAGCGGTAAATTATGATACCATATCATAGCACCCTTCAATAGAGTTTCCCTGATTGTCTTCAGCAAGATGGATTCAATCTCGTCATCTTCCAAGTCCTTTCCTTTGATTGCACACGTGTATGAGGTAACGTGT
The DNA here is from genome assembly GCF_001879085.1 of Nicotiana attenuata. Lineage (NCBI taxonomy): Eukaryota > Viridiplantae > Streptophyta > Magnoliopsida > Solanales > Solanaceae > Nicotiana > Nicotiana attenuata. The sequence continues at coordinate 164,979 of NW_017671771.1, forward strand.
TCGTTTGGATCAGTCATCCCGTTATACTTAGGAATCTCGGGCATACAGAACTTCTTGGGGATTGTTTTCGGAGCCACACTTGGGGGAAAATGTTTTTTGTACAAACTTTTTAGAATCTAGCCCTTTCAATATCGGTGGTGCCCCCGGGATTTGGTCGACCCTGGAGTTATAGGTTTCCACCTTCTCATTGTTTTCCTCGATCTTCTTTTCCCCTGTCTCGATTCGCTTTGTCAGTTCTTCGAGCATCCTTATGATAGCAGGATCAATCTCTAATTCCTTCTCGTTTGATTTCCTCGAAACCGATTCGATCCTATGTACAATTTCCTGGCTCGAATTCCACCCTGCTCGGCGTGTGATTCTGGTTTTGGAGCTGGGCTATTGCTGCCTGTTGAGCCTGCAGCATTTCGAAGATTACCCGCAGGCTGATCCCTCCATCTTCACCGCCATGTACGTACTGAGTAGCTGATTGTAGGGGTGTTCGTCGGTCGGTACGGTACGGTAATTAGATATTTCAGTTAGGTATTTTTTATATTCGGTTTCTTAAAATGCTATACCAATACCATACCTAATTAAATTCGGTATGGTTCGGTTTTTCTCCTTTCGGTTTATTCGGTTCGGTAACTTCGGTTTGTTCGGTTTGAATACTAACTAGTGTGTAGAGTCACAGATTGTAATATTCTTAATTAAAATACTCAAAAGTACAAAATAATAAATGTTTGTTGATAAAGTTTTGTCCAAACCCAGCAAATATCAACCCAAAGAGAGAAAACTGTACATAAAGGAATAAATTTGATCATTAGAAATGTCTTGTTACTTGGTTAGACTTAATTGATGAACTTAGAGTATAAAGAAAAGTAAAATTTTAGATTTTTTATATTTATGTTATAATTAATAATATGTGTATTATGCAATATAATATCTATTTCGGTACGATATCGGTGTTTCGGTATTTCATTTTAAAATACCAAATATCATACCTAATACCAATTATTTTTAAAAATTAAACCGAATACCATACCAAATACCAAAATATCGAATACCAAATACCAAGATTTTCGGTTTTGGTACGGTAATTCGGTATTTACCAAATTATGCACGGCCCTAGCTGATCGGGTACCCCCATGAACGCTGCTTTCAGGATCAATGGCCAAATTTCCACTGATGGCTACATGCAAACTGACATCGATTGGATCTACAGCCGGAACTTCATCAAGGCCAGCAAGGGGTACACCATTTCCTGGTGCAATGTTCTCATTTTCGCCGTGATGGCCGAGATCATTGTCAATGTGTTGAGGTGATGACTGAAAATTTGACATTTTTTAATCCTGTAATCAAAGACACTTCAAAGAACTAGTGTAAAATAATGTGTGTTACAAAAATTTGTACCAGGCAATCACTATTATCCTTAGCCCCACAGTGGGCGCCAAACTATTTACCCTCAAAACGGATAACAATTGAATTTATACTGTGGTTTTTAAGGACACGTGATTTTATTTGGCACAAACTGAGAGAAAACGTAAATTGATATAGAAATTAAATAAAAATAAAGCAAACCAAATGAAATGTATAGCTTTGATACTCAAGCTAGGTCGCCTTTAAATCAGTCAAGTATTTTGCTGGAGAATATGTACAAAGTAATAGAGTATTGAGAGCATAAGAAAAAGGCAGTATATTGCTTTATGTAACGCGAGTATGATGTCTTTTACAAATGATCTGAACCCCCTTTATATAGTAGGGGAGCCTACCCTTAATACTATCCTAAATATGGTACGAAATCCCATGATTAGCTGATTAATCAGCCTTTTCTTGATACGTGCCGAGATTTTCGCCGTGATCCACGCCCGATTGCGGATATCTTGGCTTTTTCATTATTTGGCTGGACAGGCTTCCCTTGATCATGCTCGATCTCTATCGCGCTCGGTCTCGATCTTGGCTGATCACGATCTTGATTGGTCCCTGAGTCACGAGCTTGGCTGTCTATCTTCATGTCACGATCCGATATGATATGGGGTCGAACCCTGGCCTGTCGCGCCCCGGTCTCGATTAATCGTAAAAAAGGGCAAGTCCAATTTTGACTGTATACAGATGGTCCCCTCATTTTTTGGAGAGTAATGAGAAGAAACAATTTGAGCCCTTGATGTTTACGTCGATACACCGTGACGTAAGCATCATGACGTAAATAACAGAGGTAACTGAAACATCTCGTCGGTACATTTTCCCAGGCATTTAATTCGTGCCAGTCGACGGTCGGCCAATACCGGATTTGAACCGTCATCTTAAGCCTATAAATGTATCTTTCTTCTTTTGCCCAAACTTTACTTTCAAATCTCCTTTGCTCTAATCTTCAAAATCCTTTGCCTTCCTCAAAGCTTCGTATTTTTAGATCTCTGGTGTTTCTTCACCTATTTCATCATAAAATACCAAGTGTTTCTTCTCAGTTTCCCATTCTTCTTCATTTGTAAAAGTAAAATGGCTAAGACTTCAAAAACTATTCTGCAAAAGGAGACTGCTTTATCATCACGGCTGGCCGGTGAGGAACCGGCAGCGGGGCCATGCCCTGAAGAGTTTTTTCTAGGAGGGTGTGTCATCGATTCTGATTTCAAGGTTTAAAAGACTTCCTCGGTGCTGGACCGATGCGAGCCAGTATCAAGGTATATATGCTCGATAACCAAAAAAATGCTCTCCCAGGTTAAAAAAGATTGCAACTGGGGTTAAAAAACATGTGGTGGTACCTACTCCAGAAGAATCAATCACCACCCACGTGGATGGGTTCTTAAGTGTTTACACTTACCTTTGTCATGTTGGGTCCCTTAGAGCTGATTATCATATATTTCTGCAAGAAATACGAGGTGACCTCGGTCAGATTCATCCCTCTTTCTGGAGGATAGTGATACTACTTCCTTTCTTTGCAAGCAAAGTCAATGGGCTTCCCTTCACCCTCGACCACCTCATACGTCTATATAGCCCCCAACTCTATCGAAGAGGATTAGTAAAGCTTCAACGTCGGGCTACCATGGCACCTTTCTCGAGCATAGATAAGGACAAAGACCGGAGCTGGATGGGGTGATTTGTTCGAGTGAAGACCACGGACCTGATCACGGCCGAGAGTATGCCATTTGCTTAGAAATGGAATATGAAACGTAAGTATAAACTGTCCTTAATCTCTATTTATTGTCTTTGTTTTTCACCCTTTCTTATCAGTGTTTTACTTAATGCAGCCGTTGCCTGGATGCCGGGTGTGGTTCCCCAACTCGAGGACTGGGGTAGGAGCCAAATATCGCAGTCGACGCATGCTGAGCGTGCATGGCGTGATTTGGCGAAGGGTCAATGGGAGTCTAACAGTCACGGTAAACTATCGAGGAAACGGTCTTCGACTTCCACGAACTTTGAGGGGCAGAAGCCCAAAAAGAAAAAAACCCGTAAACCCAAGGGGAACATCATCCCTTTGACTTTGGAATCAGTCCAATGGCTAAGGGAAGAGCCCGAAGAAGAAGAAGAGGAAGACTCCGGGCTGATGGCCCGTGTGCGAGCTGGCACCGAGATTCGAGAAACTACTGAGCCGGTGGGAGCTAAGACTACTCTGCTTCGACTAGATGAGACTAAGGGGAAGGCTTTGGTCGAAGTCCCCGAGCCAGAAAGAGCTGAAGACGCTTCCCCTCGAGGTGAGAAGGCTACCGAGGAGGCGATTGATGCTGGTGTAGAAACCAGGCTCGAGGCTCCCCGAGATGAAGGCGGTGCCCCCAAAGATTTACTTGGGGTGATAGATATCGGAGATTCCCCCTCGTTTATTTCATTCAGTGAGTCGATGATTCATGACACTCAGGAGATGGAGATTTGCCACGGGGAAGGGATCCATGGAGTAGAAGACCCTTTCCGTGGTTATTTTGTTGGAGTGGAAGATGTCACCGGTCTGGGTGACTTTGAGGTACGAGGAAGGGCTCGAGTGAGGTTTCCTCGAGCTTTAAACTATCCAATCAGTTTTTGGCCCCTAGTGTCGATCTTGGACGTAAGCGATCAATTGTCATTTCGGTCCCGGAGGATGCTCGGGTTCTTTCTGCCACCATAGGAGTGGCTAGCTATCTCCGATGCTTGATCACCTAAGAAGACTAAGCTAAGATGGATTAGGTGGAAGCACCATGTCTCTTTAACGAAGCTCAACAGGCTCTAAATCGGGTAATCCCTGATTTCCTTGTTAATTTTTGCACTTAAATTCTTCTCCCTTTATATAACTCCTTTTTCAATGTTTGTAGGCGTCGGTGCTTCATCACGAGGCTTTCCTCTGATCCTGAGGGGAGATGAGTCGGTATGAGGCTGAGATCCGTGGGTTACTGAGGAAAAGGATGCCTTCAAGCTTCTTAGTGAGCAAAGAGAAGGGAAAGCTAAAGGCCTCCGTGCTGATCTAGAAATGGCTTAGAAAGAACACGCCGAATTGGCCGAGCAGGTAAGAAGAATCTTTGAAGTTAGTGACGGTGACTTAGGCATGGTGGCTAATGGTTCGAACCCGCAGGTCCAACAAAAGCTTGATGTGATTGTGCAACTCCGTGAGAAGGTAGACGTAGTGAAAAGTGAGGCAGAAGAATGGAAGAAGAATATGGATCGCCTTGCCTCAGAAAAGGAGACTGCTCGGGCCCAACTGATCTCGGCTGAAATCCAACTCCGAAGCATGAAAGAAAAAGCCTTGGTGCAAGCCAAGAAAATCGAGGAGCTCCAGTCTCTATTGGGTTCAACAATTTCCGATCGGGAGAAGCTGGTCACAGAGCTCGAAGCGGCCAAATAAGAGGTCGAAGCGACCAAGGCCAATGCTGATAAAGTAATGGCTATTTACCGGGCCAATGCCGAAGCTGCTCAGGTCCGAGCAAGCGTGGTCGCCGAGGCTGCTCAGGTTCGAGCAAATTGGGTCGCCGAGCACACTAAATGCCAGTCTCGGAGAGAGACTTTTGAAGAGATCCATGCTCGGGGCTTTGATCTTTCAACCGAGATCGATAACGCTAAAAAACTTGAAGCTGAGGCTGAGAAATTAGCTTATCTCGATGATGATGACGAATCTGAAAGCTTGAGCGAATCCGAAAGTGTGAAAGACCCCGAGGGCGGAGATTCCACTCTCGCAGATGGAGATGACCATGCAACTTAGGCATTTAAATAGTTTTTGTATTTCTATCGAGGCCGCTTTGGCCTTTTGTAAAGAACTTCCATCGGGCCGTGTTGCCTTTGTAAAAAGATTTTGATGAATATATAAAACTTTTTCCCTTCCATGGCTTTTGAATTTGTTGTCTTTTTGTTAATTTATGTAAGGGTCAAAGCGCCTTAGCATAAAATTATGAAGTTGTATTCGAAGGTCTAAGGTTTGAGATGGTAAGGACCGGTTATAAGCACTGCTCTCGACCTTCTCTAATTGATAGATCCCGAACGATCATTCGAACTTGAGCTGAGGTAGCCCTTAAGCTTAATGATTGAGTGAGGGCATGCTCGAACTCAAAATAAGGTAGCCCTTAGGCTTTCTAGTCGAGTGAGAATGATCTCTCAAACTCGAAGTAAAAGTAGCCCTTGGGCCTTTGTATTTCTGCTTTCTTTTGTGTCTTATCAAGGCCATTTCGGTAGATCTGGTCTTTGTGAAAAGATCGTTTATGTATATATATATATATATATATATATATATATATATATATATATATATATATATATATATATATATATATATATATATATATATAAGGCTTTTAACCCTTTTCGGCTCTCAAATCCTTTCCTTTGCTTTATCATTCGTATTTACAATGGTTGATATGCCTTAGCATGAAATAATAAGGTTGTATTCGAGGGTTCGAACAAGACCTTGCCTTTATTGCCATTCTGGGTTAAGGCATTATCGGGGTTCGGAGTTACCGAAGTTTTCTCCCGAAAATATCTCAAGTTTAAGATTTTGCCGAGGGTAGCCTTTTAGAACCGGTTGTGAAAGAAAAAAAATTTCTTTTTTGAAGGCCTATTTTTGTTACGATTTCGAACGTCTCCATGCCGTGTTAAATTGGCCGTAGCCTTTTAGTTTGGGATTTTCCCATTGCGCTCATTTTCCCGTTTGATTTTATCTAGGCTTGCCCGAGATAACAGTCACTATTATCCTTAGCCCCACAGTGGGCGCCAAACTGTTTATCCTAAAAACGGATAACAATTGAATTTATACTGTGGTTTTAAGGACACGTGATTTTACTTGGCACAAACTGAGAGAAAACGTAAATTGATATAGGGATTAAATAAATATAAAGCAAATCAAATGAAATGTATAGCTTTGATCCTCGAGCTAGGTCGCCTTTAAATCAAACAAGTATTTTGCTGGAGAATATGAACAAAGTAACAGAGTACTGAGAGCTTAAGAAAAAGGCAGTATATTGTTTTATGTAACGTGAGTATGATGTCTTTTACAAATGATCTGACCCCCTTTACATAGCAGGGGACTTCTACCCTTAATACAATCCTAAATATGGTAAGAAATCCCATGACTAGCTGATTAATCGGCCTCTTATTGATACGTGCCGAGATTTCCGCCGTGGTCCTCGTCCGATCGCGGATATCTTGGCTTTTTGTTATTTGGTTGGACATGCTTCCCTTGATCTTCCTCGATCTCTATTGCGCTCGGTCTCGATCTTGGCTGATCACGATCTTGATCGGACCCTGAGTCACGAGCTTGGCCGTATTTCTTCGTGTCACGATCCGATATGACATGGGGTCGAACCCTGGCCTATCGCGCCCCGGTCTCGATTAATCATAAAAAAGGGCAGGCCCAATTTTGACTGTATACAGATAGTCCCCTCGTTTTTGGGAGAGTAATGACAAGAAACGGTTTGAGCCTTCGGTATTTACCTCGATACACCGTGACGTAAGCATTATGATGTAAGCAACAGAGGTAACCGTAATGTCTTATCGGTACAGTTTCCCAGGCATTTAATGCGTACCTGTCGACGGTCGGCCACTACCAAATTTGAATCGTCATCTTAAGCCTATAAATGTATCTTTCTTTTTTTGCCCAAATTTTACTTTCATATCTCCTTTGCTCTGATCTTCAAAATCCTCTGCCTTCCTCAAAGCTTCATATTTTCAGATCTCTGGTGTTTCTTCGCCTATTTCATCCCAAAATACCTAGTGTTTCTTCTCAGTTTCCCATTCTTCTTCATTTTTAAAAGTAAAATGGCTAAGACTTCAAAAGCTGTTCTGCAAAAGGAGACTGGTTCATCGTCACGGCCGGCAGGTGAGGAACCGGCGGCGGAGCCACGCCCTAAAGAGTTTTTTCCAGGAGGGTGTGTCATCGATTCTGATTTCAAGGTTGAAAAGACTTCCTCGGTGCCGGACCGATGCGAGCCGGTATCGAGGTATATATGCTCGAAAACCGAAAAATTCCTCTCCCAGGTTATCCTTTTTTTGTGACTAGGTAGTTGACTGGTTTGCCAATTAGTCGACTATGATTAGATGCAATGTAAATAGTAAATACAGAAAGTAAAGAGCATAAAGTAAATGACACTGGATATTTTCGTACTGGTTCAGATTCAATGTGAATCCTAGTCCAGTCCCCTTGGGTTGCAAGAGGGTTCTCTCTTCAAATTCCTTGAAATTTTTTGGTACAAGTGAGTTGATGTTGTCAAGCATACACCAACTAATTCTCAGAACACAAGTGACTTTCTATGATTTTGATACAATGCCTCACCAGTGATTTTTCTCTCTTTCTTCTATCCACTAATTACACAGTAGATCTAGAATAGACTACAATTCTTGTTTGAAGTAGAACAAAAAACTTGAAGCCGGTTCGATCAAAGTACGTCTTTTTCGTTGAGCCTTTGACACACACACACACACACACACACACACACACACACATATATATATATATATATATATATATATATATATATATATATATATATATATATATATTGATCTTCTGACTAGACTAGATCTTCGAGAGATGGGTAACCTAAATAAATTGATCCTTGGAGTGAATCTTTATTGATTCCTTCCAAGAATAAGGTTGGAACTCTCCTATTGTTGATCCTTGAAACTCGATGTGATAGATATGATTTCCTTGAATGGCGTAACTAATGCACTTTGCAGATCCCCCATATAACGTGTTTGATGTGATTGTCCTTGACGTATGTGATTGGAGATCAAGATTAGATTGTGATATTCCTTGATGCTCATGATTGAAAATCAAGAGTAGATTTTCCGTTGAATTGATTTTGCTATCTTAGCCTTCCTTCTTTTTATAGCTTCCAAGATCTTTAGTTGGCTCATATTTCGTTTCTTGATCATTCTGCTTTGCAACGTCTACTTTTATGAAATCCTTGATTTCCTGCAATGAGAATAAGTTATTTTTCATCTTAAAACCAAGATCTAACAATCTCCCCCATTTTTATGATGACAAAAAATAATTTAATTAATTCTACTTACTTCCTTGTTTATTCGATTATTCTTGTAGTCGACTCCCCCTCAACTTGTTAGTGGATCTTCTTGCTTGTAGTTGATTATTTATGAGTCGACTCCCCCTCAAGTTGTTATCTCTTCCGGCATAGAGACTTTGCTTGTGATGTCGTCGACTTCAACTTTAGGTAGTCAATTGTATTGGCAGAAAAAAGATATGACACATGGACCATCAACAAAGGTGACAAGTGGCACTTTCAGTTGAGTCAATTAAAGAAATTGGAAAGGCACAAACGAAACACCCCGATGTTCCATCAAAAAAGGTATCGGCTCTGACAGCTGGAAAACAAGAAATAGGCACGAGATGAATGAAGACCATAAAAAGGGAAGGTTCATGAATCTGTTATAAATAAGAAAGGGAAATCGACATTGATCTTGATTATGGAAAATCTTCAGACATTAATGTAACCGTTACAATTATATATGGTAATGGGATATCAAGACAATTAATGCCATTAACAAGCCAGAATTAAGTAGGGAAACCATTATAATTATGTATCCTTATATAAGGACCTGATCCTCATTTGTAAAGGCATCTGAATTTTTATGAATATATGCAATTAGTCTTTTACTTTATTCAAAGTTCTCAAACCACAATTTTGGGAGAGATTAACGATCAACATTAAGCTTTCATTCCTTACCTATTATATCCTTTATTTTTTCTGTTCTTTGAATTATCAAGAATGTGAAGTAATTTTGATTATCAGTAACCCGATTTTTTCCTAACATTAGCTTTGACCGAGAAGTCTATTTTGGGGTTAAACAAATTGGTTCCATTATCGGGAATCTGATAATCTGTCCACTTTCCAAATCTCATTTTTAGCAACAAAACATATCTACTTCTAACGAGAATAACCAGCTGAATCAACAAGGTGAAACTCCATCACATCACACACCTACAGCTACTCCTCAACATTCACGAGAAAGTTCACCTGAAAGGTCCGCTTCACGTACTGATGGGCAACAGGGAGGTGACCAACCGTCGAGTAGGATGCGTTGAAGCAGTTGATTGCACAACATGTGAACGAAGCACTACGAGCTTTTGCTAGTGGAGCACAGTTGAAAATCCGAGTTCAGGACTTGATAATTCTGGAGGTGGAGAAATCCCAAACGAATCTCGCGATGGAGGATTAGGTACACCGAAGAGTTCCAATTTACAAAGTTTAGTACTAACTCGCAGAAATAGCTGAAGGAGAAAAATGAGCGTATGGAATAAATACCTGGCGTGCCTCCTGTAATCAAAGGTGTGGATATTGACAAATATTCACAACAACTCCAGAAGCACCTTTTCCAATTCCCAAAAAGTTTAAAATGCCTCATATCCCTAAGTATGACGGGACATCTGACCCACCGGATCACGTCACTACGTTCACCACAGGTGTAAAAGGTAATGATTTAACCAAGCATGAGATTGAATCAGTCTTGCTCAAGAAGTTTGGAAAAACTCTCATGAAAGGGGCGTTAACATGGTATTCACTCTTACCTGAAAATTCTATTGATTCTTTTGTTGAGCTTGCAGATTCGTTTATAAAAGCACATTCGGGGGCTTAAAAAGGTAAAAAAGGATGGAGGATATCTTCAAAGTTAAATAAGGTAGTACAGAACTACTTAGAGAGTTCGTTGATAGATTCTAACGTGAGAGAATAATGCTGCCACGAGTACCTGATAATTGGGCAGCTATGGCATTCGCAAGCAATTTGAATGAGAAAAGTTCAGAAGCCACGAGAAGGTTGAAAGAAAGTTTGCGGGAGTTTCCTATAACTACTTGGAATGATGTGTACAATCGATACAATACGAATTTGCGGATAGAGGAAGAACCACTAAAGCCTCCATCTCCAAAGAAAATGGTAAACGTCATAACCGGGGGAGAGGAAGTTAATGGGGTAACGTACACGGCAGCGAAAAAGACATCAAAAGTCACCGTCACTCACGGGAAACGAGCTCGCCAAGTCTTGGAAGGAGATAGGACAATGTTTGAGGATGATGACGTGGATGGATTGATGATTCCTCACAACCATGCACTGGTAATATCTTTACTTGTACATAATACCAATGTTAAACGAGTTTTGATTGACCTAGGTAGCTCAGTGAATATCATTTTACTGAGACTGGTAAATGAAATGCAAGAAAATGATAAAATCATACCAAAAGCACGATCATTGTATGGGTTTGATAACTCAAGCATCGTTATGAAAGGAGAAATTATATTGGCTACATTTGCAGAAGGTCTCATCAAAGACACAAAGTTCCAGGTAATAGATGTGGACATGGCCTATAATATAATCGTGGGTAGGCCGTGGATTCATGATATGGATGTTGTCCCGTCCACGTTGCATCAAGTCATCAAATTCCCATCACAGTAGGGGATCTGACAATCCGGGGAGATCAACAGGCTTCATGAAATATTAATTCAATGGTGATTGCAAATTCAACAGCCAGCGATGCAGATGCGAAATAACAATTAAAGAATTCTATTGAGGAGACTTCTATTCATACCTTGACTGAAAGCCTACAAGGTCAAACTGATGTGGATTCAATACTTGATATGATTCAAGAACCAGAGGAAAATGAGAACATCCAACAACCACGGAGGAGCTCAAAGTCGTAATATTATTTGTCCACTGGCCAGACAGAAAAGTTTACATAGGAGCAAACTTGATCCTGGAGATGAAAGGTAAGTTAATTGAATTTTTACGTACTAACGCAGACTGCTTCGCTTGGTCGCCTTCAGATATGACAGGTATACCACTGGAGGTGATGACCAATAAGATGAATGAGGATCCGTTACATCCACCTGTCAAACAGAAGAAAAGGAAGCAAGGGGAATTGAAAAATTAAGTGATCCAGAATGAGGTACAAAAACTTCTGAAATCCTATTCAATACGAGAGGTAAAGTACCCTGGCTGGCTTGCTAATACTGTTGTGGTTCCAAAAAAGAATGGAAAGAGGCGAGTCTATGTAGATTATACCGATTTGAATAAAGCTTGTCCTAAAGATTCTGTTTCTTTACCACACATAGACTAGTTAATTGATTCTACCGCAGGTCATGAGCTTTTAAGGTTTTTAGATGCTTATTCTGGTTATAATCAGATAAAAATGGACCCTTTAGATGAGGAAAAAATCTCATTTATCACAGAGAGGGGGACTTATTGCTATGAAGTCATGCCATTTGGCTTGAAAAATACCGGAGCAACATATTAAAGATTGGTGACCAAAATGTTTCAAGAACACTTGAGAAAAACTATGGAGGTCTACATAGATGATATGTTGGTCAAGTCAACACAGGCAGGGGACCATTTTCAACATTTGGCTGAAACCTTTGAAATTCTCCGCAAATACAACATGAAGTTGAACCGGGAAAAGTGCGCTTTCGGCGTGGCTTCAGGTAAAATTTTGGGCTTTCTTATTTCTAACAGAGGTATTGAAGTATATCCCGCGCAGATCAAAGCTATTAAAGAAATATTGATGTACTCACGAGCAAGAAAGAAATACATAGATTAATAGGTAGGGTAGTGGCTCTGGGAAGGTTTATATCCAAGTCATCGGAAAAATGCTTTATGTTCTTTTCAGTATTGAAAAAGCAAAATCAGTTTGAATGAAGTGACGAAGGTCAACAAGCTCTAAAAGACTTAAAGACGTATCTGTCAAATCCGCCCTTGTTAGCAACACCAAAGGATGGGGAGAGATTTTTCATCTACCTTGTTGTGTCACAAGTGGCGGTAAGCGCGGTACTGGTACGTGAAGACAAAGGTAAACAATCTCCGATCTATTATGTTAGTAAGACTTTACTAGATGCTGAGACACAGTTTCTTCACCTAGAAAAACTTGCTTTAGCTTTAATTATGGCATCAAGGAAGTTACATACTTACTTTCAATGTCATCCTATTTCTGTTGTATCTGCTTTTCCGCTAAAGAATATATTGCATAAGCAAGAATTATCAGGAAGGTTAACTAAAATGGGCTATATCAGGAAGGTAAGCCTAGAACTACTATAAAGTCTCAGGTGTTAGAAGATTTCATAGTAGATTTTAGCTCAAGCCTAATTCCTGAAGAAGAAAAGAGCTATGAATATTTACCGGAGCTAACCCGGGGACTTGGACCTTGTTTGTTCCTCAAATGTTAAAGGAGCAGGTTTGGGGATTGTTTTAATTCCACCCTCAAGTGAAATCATAAGACAGGCAATAAAATGTTACCCAATTACTAACAATGAGGCAGAGTATGAAGCTGTAATTGCAGCTTTGGAGTTTGCAGGAAAGCTTGTATTGAACAAATTGTAATCAAAAGCGACTCGCAGCTAGTAGTCAATCAAATGCAGGGGACTTACGTGGCAAGAGAAACACAAATGCAACAATACCTCGAAAAAGTATGGGAATTGCTTAGGAAGTTCCAGACATGGATAGCTGTAAAAATACCCAGGGAGGAAAATGAAGAAGCATACGCATTGGCAAATCTCGTTTCTGTCGCTGATGCAACAAATGCAGAAAATGTTATTGTGGTACACTTATTTTATTCAGCACTCGACCAAACCAATAATGAGGTAAATATCAATAATTTAACTTGGGATTGGGGAAATGAGTTTGTGAACTTTTTGCAGTATGGAATTTTGCCTAAGGATAAAAATAAATCATGGTTGTTACGGTTGAAGGCTACTCAGTATTGCCTGATACGGGGGAATTTGTATAGAAAAATATTTGGTAGACCTTTAGCAAGATGCCTTCACAGACAGAATACGTGATGAGAGAAGTACATAAGGGGCATTGCGGCAGTCATGCTGGGGAAGATCGTTGGTAAAAACACTAATAAGAGCGGCATACTATTGGCCAGAAATGGAAGATGAAGCAGAAAATTTCGTAGCAAGATGCGATAAGTGCCAACATTACGCTAATAATATGCATCGACCGGAGGAATTTCTACATTCCATTATATCACCATGGCCATTCATGAAAAGGGACATGGATATCGTAGGACCACTACCTCAAGCCAAGGGAAAGGTATGGTTTTTGTCAATTCTAACCGATTATTTCTCAAAATGGGTAGAAGCAGGTGCCTTTAAATAGGTGCGAGAAAAGGAAGTTATGGACTTCATTTGGAGGAATATAATATGTCTATTCGGAGTCCCAAGGAAAATTGTTTGTGATAACGGGCCGCAATTCATAGGTGCGAAAGTTAGTGACTTTTTCGAAAGTTGGAAAATTTAATAGATTACCTATGCGCCTTATCATCCAGTGGATAATGGACAAGCTGAGTCAACAAATAAGGTCAACATCAACAACCTAAAGAAGCGATTGGAAGAATCAAAAGGCAGGTGGCCAAAAGTACTACCAGGTGTATTATGGGCTTACCAAACAACGACAAAAACTAGCACGAGAGAAACCCTATTTTCACTTGTGTATGGAAGATAAGCTTTACTCCCAGTGGAGATAGGGGAACCAAGCACGAGATACACACACACAAGTGAGGCAACAAATGAAGAAAAGCTTCGAATAAATTTGGATTTAACGGAAGAAAGAAGAAATCAGCGTTAATTCATATGGCGGCTCAAAAGTAGATGATTGAATGATACTATAACAGGAAGGCAAACTTGAGGCATTTCAAAATTGGGGACTTCGTCCTCAAAAAAATGTTCCGATCAACACAAGCGACAAACGCAAGAAAGTTGAGTCCAAATTAGGAAGGCCCATATAGAGTTAAAGGCATTGCTAGAAAAGGAACGTACGATTTGGAAACTATTGATGGAAAGGTGTTATCATCCCAATAGAATGCAGTCCATTTGAAGATGTATTACTTCTAAAAGGAGTTAATACCCATGGTCAGGTATCATGAAAGTTCAATTTTTACTTTGTTCATTTAAGTTTTACTAATCATTTTAGATGATAGGCAAAAAGCTAGCCTGTACCAAATGATGATATTAGACCCGAAAGACATGCGGAATATTTAATTATTCACAGTTTAGGTTATAGCATTTGTGATGGCAAAGGGTTAAGAAGTCATCATCTAAAAAATTACCTCCGAGTCCCGTACGTATTTCCTTTTTCAGGAAAAGGACCAAAAGTAAGGAGCTGATCCAGTGTTCGAGATCTCATGCTTCAAAGATCAAATAATAGGGGACTATGCATATGGAAGAGTACACAAGGAAAGATGATGTACACAACAAAAGCATAGCTTAGCTAGAGGTAAAACCTTGAAAAAAATGTCAAAATTTCAAATGCGTTCAAGCTCGCGGAAATAATGGGCAGTAGAAAGTTAAAAAACCTACAAAATATTCCCACGAGCTTCTAGGTTAAGGCCATAGATTTATTCACGGGAAAATGCGCGCGTAATTGTAAACCTTCTATAAGAAAAGCAATTATGAAAATGTTGTACAAGATTACTTATTTGAAAGTTCAAAAAATAAAACTTTTTCAAATTACTTCATGTTTCATATCTTTGCACCAATGTGAAGATGAGACGTCATCTTCATCAATGTTGTAAATATAAAATGTCCCTCTTTTATATAAGACACATGCATATTGAAGACGTGGTCTACTAAAGCATTGTTAATGCAAGTATAAGCTAAACAACTTAAAGAGCAAAAAGCATAATATGCAGTAAAAGATATTTATATCATTTCCCCATAAACAGGGGAGGGAAAATCTCCCAGAAAGTACTCGAAAACAAAAACAAAACAAAACAAAAAAAAGAGTTCCAACAAAAACCAGTACAAAGTCAAGTCACTTTCACAAAAGCCAAGGGTAAAAACTAAGGAGCATCATCCACGGGAGATGAGGGATCAACTTAAGAAGACGAAGGTTGAATATCAGCTTCACCAGGAGTAAGTCCATCTCCATCACCTTTGGAACCTTCATCCTCGGTGTTGAGAAGCTTTGACGTTGCTGAGATTGTTCAATCACTTCTTTAGCCTTTGCGATTTCATCATTACGGTCAAAACCCTCTTGGCTAGCTTCAGTTTGAGTCTCAAAACGGGTGTTCAAGAAAGCCCAGCTAATATCAAGCATCAACTTGTCTCCAAAGGCCTCATAATCCTTCTCCCACTACTCAATTTCAACCCTCAACTCTTCTTTCTCTGCTTCTAAAGCGTCATAAGATGCCTTCAAAGGAGTAAGATAACTCTCAAGAAACTGAATCTTGTCCGACGAGGTACGGAGGTCTTCTTGGGCTTAGGTGAGCATCTGCACCAAATCACCCGCGTACACCTCTTTTTGGTTAAGAAGCTCTTTCAAGCTTCTTATTTCTTTAGTTGCCTTAAAGTGTTGCTCAGTGAAGGAGGATTCCAATCTATCCTTGTCTTTTTTAACTTGATTGTAGGAAGCTTTCAAAACTGCTAGTTCGGAGGTAGTTATCTATAGTTGTTGTTCCAGAGCTCCCTTTTCCTAAGAAAGAATATCTTTCTCTAGTTGAAGGCTTTCGAATTTCTCCTTCCAATAATCAGCCTCGGTGCGCAACTCAATCACTTGCTGATCTGTCCAAGAAATCCTTCTCACAAGCTCCGTGCCTGTCAAATTGATCTATAAAAAGACAAGGAAATGAGTTACAAACATGAAATAAAGGAAATGAAACTAGAAAGAGTAAATACATACCTTGAGGGAGGAATAAATAATATCATTCATTAAAGTCAAGGAACTGTGGGACTCAAGCTTCTTCCTTTCCATAGATCAAGTAATGGTTTTAGCCATACATCGGCCTGACCAGACTTCTTCAACAAATTCCCACCATTGGGGACATCAATTAAAACCTTCTTCATGCGCCGTCTACTGCTAGAAGGCTTAGCTTCTTCACGAGAAGCAGCAGCAGGGACAACAACTGGGGCAACTGTAGGCAAGGAAGCAGAAGAAACAGGAGGATTGGCAACGGGGGTAACCGAAGTCATCGGAAGAGAGGCAAGTGGTGGCTCCTCTGAAACAGGACCAAAGTCTTCTTCACCCTCAAATCCTTGGGCAAAGAATCTATCAACGGGACTTTAGGGGGGAGGGTTGTCAAAATGACCAACATCTTCATCAGAGATATCCAAGTGGACACTCTCTAGCTCATCAACAAGGCTAAAAGGAATAGAACTCGGGGGGGGGGGGGGGGGTCTTGAGAAACATGGGCTTCATCATCCGAAATCACGCGCCTTCTGACTAATTGTTTTCTCACTAAGGAACCTTCTTCATTATCCTCTTCATCTTCAAAGCCACGTGCTTCAACATTCTTCATCTTGGAGGAAGACACGCTTAAAATTTATTCCTGTGTAGAGCTTACAGAAAGCCTAGTAGAAGGAACAGAAGCGGGGCTGATGCCACGAATGGAAAATCCAGAAAAGAAAAAAATCGTAACAATAACAATAACAAACCCAATATGCTCCCAACAGGTGGGGTCTGGGGAGGGTAGTTTGTACGCAGACCTTACCCTACCTAATGCAGGTAGAGAAGCTATTTCCAATAGACCCTCGGCTCGGAAAGGGTGAGAAGAAGAAGAGGAAGAAAAGCAAGAAAGGAAGAGAGAAGAAAAAGATGGAGATAAAAGATAAGTAGTACCAAAAAATATCAACAGGGAATACAATACCTAAGGCGAACTAAACCACATAACGCAATAAAAATCTAAGAATATAAAGGGACATACGTGCTACTAAGACTATCGGTGAGCAACTAAAAAACTACCCACTAACCTTCTACCCTAATCCTCGACCTCCACACCCTCCTATCAAGGGTCATGTCCTCAGTAAGCTGAAGTAGCGCCATGTCCTCTCTAATCACCTCTCTCCAGTACTTCTTAGGCCTCCCTCGACCTCTTCTCAAACTCGCCATGGCCAACCTCTCACACCTTCTAACAGGCATCAATGTTTCTCCTCTTAACATGTACGAACCATCTCAGCCTCGACTCCCGCATCTTGTCCTCCACGGAGGCTACTCCCACACTGTCCCGGATAGCTTCATTCGTAATCATATCTCTCCTGGTACACCCACACATCCATCTCAACATCCTGATCTCTGCTGCTTTCATCTTCTGCACGTGGGAGTTCTTGACTGGCCAACATTCAGCCCCATACAGCATAATCGGTCGAACCACCACTCTATAGAACTTACCCTTAAGTCTCGGCGGCACATTTTTATCACGTAAAACACCGGAAGCGAGCCTCCATTTCATCCATCCCGCTCCGATGCGATGTGCGACATCTTCGTCAATCTCCCTATTACCTTGGATAATAGACTCGAGATACTTAAAACTAACTCTCTTGGGGATAAATTGAGCATCAAGCTTTACCTCTACGTCTGCTTCATGGGTCACGTCACTGAATTTGCACTCCAAGTATTCTGTTTTGGTTCTACTCAACTTGAAACCTTTAGACTCCAAGGTCTGTCTCCAAACCTCTAACCTCGCGTTAACTCCACTTCACATCTCGTTAATCAACACTATTTCATCGACAAATAACATGTACCAAGGCACCTCCCTTTGGATGTGTCGCGACAATACATCTATCTCCAAGGCAAATAAAAACGGGCTAAGAGCCGATCCCTGGTGCAGCCCCATCACAATAGGGAAATTCTCCGAGTCACCACCCACAGTCCTCACCTGAGTCTTAGCACCATCATACATATCCTTAATAACCCTAATACACGCTACCGGAACACTGCTAGCTCCAAACACCTCCATAGAACCTCCCTCAGGACTTTATCGTACGCTTTCTCAAGGTTAATAAACACCATATGCAAGTCCTTCTTCCTCTCCATGTACTGCTCCACTAATCTCCTTACCAGATGAATCGCTTCCGTAGTCGAACGCCCCGACATGAATCCAAACTGATTCTTGGAAATAGACACGCACCTCCTCACCCTGGCCTCCACCACCCTCTCCTAAACCTTCATAGTGTGACTCAACAGCTTGATACCCCTATAATTGTTGCAAAAGAAAAAAATGGCGAAAGCAAAAAATATCAAAAGAAACGAAACCATGAACAAAGAGAAGGAGAACCATGGGAATAAAAATTTACCGTGGGTCTTCACTTTCCATCCAACTTTCTGTGAAAGAAATTTCCAAGATCTCTTATCCATGGGAGCAGCAGTCAATATTGTTTCTACCCAATCACGGAAGTGAGGAATTTCTGCAAAGACTTCCATGATTGCTGAAAAATGAACAAGCACTTATTTGAAGAAAATTAAAACGTCAAGGAAAAAAAAGAAATAAAAGCAAAAATATACTTACGTGCAAAGTTCCACTTCTCAGGGAAAGGAATATTCTCATCACTCACTAACTCATGAGTGGGGAAAACAACAAATCGAGCGTACCAGCCACGGTCACTGTCATCCTCAGGGCTGACTAAAACCTTTTTACTTCTAGCCATGAGGGAAAAAACACCTTCACGAAAATGTTTCGGAGAATACAGGTGGAGCAAGTGACGGAAGGTAAAAGGGGCGAAAACTAAACCTGACAAGTAAAGAAGGCAAGCAACTACCCTCCACATAATTGGACCTATCTGACTGAGGCTAATATAGAAACAACAAAATTAAATTATCACGGGATTAATAGGAGGAGTAAACCCTAAGGTAATGGGATAGGAATAAACAAAAGAATAACCTTCGTGGTAAGAGGTGATTCTATCATCGGCACTAGGGGTCATTACTGGAAAATAAGATTTCCAGTGACATTTACGTCGAATCAAGGAAAGGAGTCCAGGAATAAACAAGCTAGGGTAATGATCATCGGGGTTAAGAGACGCTACTGAAGAAACCTATTTCCTCATAGCTTCATGATTAGATACAAAAGAAAATTCTTGTGGGACAATCTTAGAAATAGTGGGTTTTCGCATGGGTTCATTATGATCTCTACCTTTAGAGGAAGATGTAGGAGTTACGGAAGTTCTAGCCCTAGAAGAAGAAGGCTTAGCGGTACTACTTTGAGGAGTAGAACTACGAGTGGGCAAAGAACCTAAAATACATAGTATGCCACCTCTCTTACTCCTAGTAGGGGCAGTACAGGGATGGATTTTATCAACGATCACCACCTTACGAGGGTCTGAAGATGAATAAGGGTGTAATGAACGAGAAGACATCTTTAATGGTGGAAACGCAGAAAAAAGAGAACTACAAGAGAAGTTAGAGATATGAATGCAAAGAAGAAGAAAGAGATTTTCGAAATTGAGTGTGATGAGGTATTTATAGGGGAAAGAAACCTTCATCACAGATGGTCATTATGAACTGTCATCATGGAACCGTCATTTCGTGACTAATGCAGCCGTAGAAAACCCTAAAAAGGCACTAAAAACTGCATAACCAATAACAATGAGACACGTGTCTTGAGCATTAAATAGCCGTGACGTATGTCTCATCGATTCTGAAGAAGGAATTATGATAATCATTAAAGGCGGCAAGAAATTCCCGTCATAAATACTTACCACTTCCCAAAAATTCATTTGAGAATATGTCATGCCCCGACCTCGGGGAGCGCGGCCGGCGCTCAATCGAGTAAACTCAGTTGAGCAAGACTACTTTACATCAACCTCTCATCTTTACTCATGCATAATTTACTATAACATAATTAGATCTTGACTTTTAACTTGAATACATTTGGCTCAATTGCCCAAAATTCTTCTCATGATGGATACGTAGCTTTATAAACAGATGTAAATACTGTGAACATAAATATATGACAAAACTCAAAACTATAATTACATGACCCACAATGTACATGGAGCTTCTATGACAATAGATACCTAAGTACATAAAACGAATTAGACTCAAACACCTACTAGAACTGTAGCGGGCTCACCATAAGCTGAGTAGTAAAGAAGATCCCTATCAAAGATCCATATCATCGTGTAGAAGTATACCTACATACATTAAAAGATGCAGCGCCCCCGGCAAAAGGGACATGAGTACATGTGGAATAGTACTCGTATGTAAGGCAAAAAAAAACAACATATGAAAATGTGGTAACTCAAATAAGAGGCAAATAAAGTACATCAAGAAATTACGAGACGTCCCATAGAATCACATTTCAAGTCTTATTACACTTACATCACTCTGAACTTCTTTTGGGATCAATTGATCCATATGAATTATGCGTGGGATACAAAATATAATGTATATGTAACAACATGTGCAAACAAGGGCAATGAAAGTGACCCCTATATTTCGTGTTTGCTATGCGTTTTACTAGACCGTCCATAGCCCTCTCTTACTATGCACATTTTACACATATGCGTTTCATAGACCGTCTATAGTGTTCACCTATATTATACACCTATGCGTTGATAGACCGCCCAAAGTGTTTATTCATACCGTACACCTATGCGTTTCATAGACAGTCCATAGGATCACATATACAACACACCTATGCGTTTCATAGACTGTCCATAGTATCACATATACAACACACCTATATGTTTCATAGATCATCCGTAGGATTCATTATACAATACAGCTATGCGTTTCATAGACCATCCATAGGATTCCATAAACAATACACCTATGCGTTTCATGGACCGTCCATAGGATTCCATATACAATACACCTATGCATTTCGTAAACCGTCCATAGGATCACATATTAAATTATACACCTATGTGTTTCATAGCCCGTCCGTAGAAGTCACATTATATTATACACCTATGAGTTTCATAGCCCGTCTATAGGATTTGCATATTATATTATACACCTATGCGTTTTATAGCCCATCCATAGGATTCACATAAAATATTATACACCTATGCGTTTCATAGCCTATCCACAGGATTCATAACACTTCATTATGCACATGACCATATATAAACTCAAAGCGACATGATTAACATTACATGTAAGGTCGTAAGTTCCCGAATCATTGGAATACTTCATGTTAATGCTCATCATGGAGAAATATAGCTTATTACATTATCACATGAATGGTGAATCAATAAGACGATTTCAATGGCACATGGGCCCAATTTCTTTACTTAAGGTTTATCATCATTTAGCATAAGACATCTCTCTTTCATCTCGTTATTCACTCTTTTGTCATCTTAAGGTCGTTAGCTTATGTTCACGTTTATTGGGGATTTAACATCAAAGTCATTTTCATTTTTCATTTTAGAAGCATACATTACTATGATTGAAACTACTTGAACATACAATGCCTCATAATTCTCATTTTGGCACGCGGCCACATTTCATGTTCATACTAACACTTCCTTTTTCTTGCCATGGGTGACCATAGACCATAAGAGCATTAAAAACATTTAGGAACACCATTGCCTTTACTCATGAGAATGTAGGAGCTTATAACACATTGGAAATAAAAGTACAAATACGTTCATCTCATAACCTTTCACACTATATATCACTTCATTTGTACTTTCAATCACTTAAGACATCATTATTATTTCAATGGCTCTCTTGGCCATACATATAATTCTCCTTTCATGACACAAACCGTATTTCATATTCGACACTTTTATTTCTTTACTTTCGAGGATCATCATCATAAACATCAACATATAGAATATTTCGAAAATCACAACTTTAAGTTCATTAGAAATGAAGACTTTAATCACAATGAATTTCTTTCCAAGAAATGGAGTAAAATGATTAGCAACTGAAGCACAAGTTAAAATCATAAACGAGTAACACACCATTTATTCTTGAAATACTTTTTCCCAAAAAGGCCAGTACACAATTTCAACTCATGAATACGTAAGAGCTTAAAACATATTGAAAATATTTATAAAGCATAGCATTTAGTTAAAACATCCACATTGGGGCATGACTTGAGGACATAAACTTTTAGGCAAATCTATTTTCGAAGTAATTTTGGAACAGTTGAATAAAGGCTCATTTCATTATCTTTTGCACCTCATCTCATATCATTGGCACCACTAGCCGCAAGTATAACTTTCATTCTTGGCACGGTGGCCACACTTTATATCTTTAACTCACTTCTTTTACTTTCGCGCATCTTTATAGATTATCAACAACAAAGCATTTCCAATCAAGACTTTAGGTACACATATGAGAAATTTAGAGTCTTAAGCATATCGAGTTTTTCTCACATAATGTGGCATCATGACTTTCATTTGAAACACGACTCAAAGCCATAATATTTTAATACCCATATCATTCTTGAACACATTCCCGAAGGATAATATAATGTGATAGGAGTAATTGGAACACATTTTGAATACATACATCTTTCGACATTTTGCTTACTCGGGATAATGGAATTTATTAGGAGCAACTCGGAACATGTGAATTTGGAACTTGAGCCAACCATACTTGAAACTTACGGGACATTATGGAAATCGATTTTAAGACAGAAGTTTAGCCAACATACCTTGCTTTGAGCTTTCCTTAAATTACTACAATGTTTCATAAATCCTAGCAATCCCAATCTATTTTGAGACATAACAAAATTGAACACAAATTAGAAATATATTCATGGTTTCAACTCATTTGAGCATTTCGTCAAACACTATGTGTGAAAATTCCACTACAAGGTTTCTATGGTGGAAGCCTTTCATCCCACAACAAATCATTCACCCAATTTAGCTCAACAACCTCCCTATCACCCTTATGGTACATGCATGCATAAATAACAACTCTGATACCCAAGAATCATACTCCCAATTACTCATCTTCGACCCAAACTCAAAATTGAAGACTAGGGTTAGAACCTTACCTCTTGGGGTGAATATCTTGTGAGATTTTCATTGATTCTTGAAGATAGGGGCAAGAATGGATGAGTAGAATTGCTAGGGCTTCTCCCTCTCTCTCTAGGATACTCTTACTTCTCTCTAAAATGTTAGATGTTTGCCTTCTAAACAATCCCCAAGGGCTTTTAATCAAAATAGGGTTGGGTTATAATAATAGAAGAATGGACCCTCCGAAATTTGGATCGCACTACAAGCCAGGCTTGGCGAGCTCTGCAGCGAGCTACAAAAAGGCTTTGCGAGCTCTGCAGCGAGCTATAGACCAGGCTTCGCGAGCTCTGTAATGACAAATAGACCAGGCTTCGCGAGCTCTATAGAGATAAATAGACAAGGCTTAACGAGGGATATAGCACGGTCTGGCGCGCTAGGAGCTGGGCGACGCGAGGGAAGTAGCACAGACTGGCGCGCTAGAAGCTGGGCAACACAAGGTCGAAACGATTCAACTCCCTAACGCACTGTTCAACCCAAAAAGTCTCAAAATACAATACATTGGCCTACCTTGGCACAACAAAACCTTAAATTACTTGCTAGAAATTTACGGGGCCTTACATCCTCCCCCACTTGGGATCATTCGTCCTCGAATGATGGTTAGGGCATGCCACATGTAGACATGTGATTTTTGACCCTCCCCAAGAGTTTATATATTTTAGCATGTAAATATTTAGTTTAGGCCTAATATCGCTATTTCAACTAATTTTTGACTCTTTTACTTTATTTCGTCACGAAAATGAAAATTACAAAAAATATTTTAGTTTATGTATCTTTCATAAATTTAAATAAAAATTATACAAAATAGTACCTTATTTTTATTTTTATATAATCTTGAAAATACAAAAATAGTTTCATGTTTTAGTATAGTTTAGTTTAATTAATTAAGATTAGTTTTATATTTTTTTTATTATAAATTGTATATAATTTCAGAAGGAAGAGTTAGTTTTGGGTTGGTTTATCCCATCTTAATGAATTTGTAGTCCATTTTTAGTCTTGGACCCAATTTTAAGGCCCAAATAACCTAAGCCCAATACCCAATACCTAACCCTAGGACCAAAAACCTATACTACTTAAAACACCCATCAGCACATTAAAAAAGGGGGGGAGCTAACCTATAGACCTAAGGAATCCGCCGTTTTATCACAGGACCCCCCCCCCTATCCGTTTCTCATCTTTCTTCACAAAAATACCTAGGCTAGCTTCTTCATCTTCCACCAACACACCCTAAGCAGCGACCTCACCCATCTCATCTCCGCCCAAACCCGCCGGAAAATGACACCCATCACCTCTGAACCCTAGTCTTGAGTCCCAGCAGCCACTTAAACTAGCCATCTCCTCCCAAACATCCGATCTCATTCTTCCTCACCTCACAGTAGCTACCTGGCACCCACTTTCCTCAAATCTTCACGAAAAATAGGGTTCTGAGAGGGGAAAATTCGAAGAGGAGGGAGAAGCAGAAAGGTTTTAAGCGGGATCGTCGCTCGAGGTTCAGGTTAAATGTTCTCTGTCCAGATT
The DNA here is from genome assembly GCF_001879085.1 of Nicotiana attenuata. Lineage (NCBI taxonomy): Eukaryota > Viridiplantae > Streptophyta > Magnoliopsida > Solanales > Solanaceae > Nicotiana > Nicotiana attenuata. The sequence continues at coordinate 189,601 of NW_017671771.1, forward strand.
CCGCCGAATCTCTGGAAGTTCGTTCATCTTGTCGCTGCTGGTGTCTTGTTCGAGTTCAAAATTTCGTCGTTTGGCACTCCATTATGACTGTGTAATTGCTGAAAATTTCAGTTAATTGAAGCTTTAATTTTAGATGCTCTGAATTGCTGATTCGTTTGCTCGGCCAGTCGATTGTTACTTTTGGTTTGTCTATGCTTCGTTGCCATTAATCTCGATTAGCATCATTTGAATTGATGACTGAATAGTTAACGTTTTCTCCGCCACTGTTTCTTCTTCTCCGGTCGAAATTCCGGCAAGTTCGAACTCTAAGCATCTCAGGTCTTTCTTTTCTCTCTCGTATTTCAATATACTTACTGTTACTTCTTCCCTTCTCTCCACTGCCCAGATTTCTGCTACACATTTCTGTTATTGTTGGGTTAATCTCTTGCCGAGATTTTTGTTATTTCTGAGAGTGTAACTGGTAATGGCTATTATTGGGTGATTATTGAATACCAATTTGATGGTTAAATTTTGGCTAAGATACAGATTTATGGGAGTTTAGAAAAGCAAAGTTTCAGTTATGCACATAAGGTGCTTGTGAAAACGATCGACCGAATTCAATCAACATGGATTCTTTGAGTTTGATTTTTGAGTAATATTTGGTGCTTTGAAGCTTAATTCTTGTTGATTTCTCACTGTTAAGGTGCTGTAATTGAAGTCGAACTTTGAGTTCGTGTTGATCCTTGTTTAATCTATGTTAATTGTGTGCAAAGTTGAGTACTTGAGTCAGTTTGAATGAACTAATTGTGTGCCTGATAATATGTGTTTGTTATTCACTCATTTGTTGAAACAAAAGATTAAAACCTATAATCGTTGCTTTCGTTTACTTGTTTTGCTTTCATGTTGTGGCTATTATTTTTGTGATATTGAGGCATATTTTAATGTTGTCGACATTCAGTGTGGATCTGAAGTTTAATTGGTATTGTTTTGAGCAATTGATTTGTTGGGGTTGAGTTAAGGTAGTCAGGGCCTGCTTTTATTGATTTCATTCGAATAAGTCACATAAATCATATGCCTTTCCACATTATTTTCCATAAAGACCTTCGCAGTGAACCTCAAAGTAGCGTAATCTTATTCATGAATACCTAGCATACTTTTAGGTTATTATCGTGATTATGTACTCGTTCGAGTGAAATGATTACAACTTCCAAAATGAACATTCGTAGTTTGCTTTAGGCGCGTAGTAAAATCATCACAACTACGGGTACGGTTCCCGTGGCGTAGTTTTGATACCTAATTAGTTTTAAATATGAATATCTGTAGTTCTTTTAATTGAATGCATTTCCTATGAAAGAAATTGAGGCGTGCCATTCACAATTGAATCACTTAATCTATGGCCCTCATATTAATTTTACAACTTAGTGCAGAAAACACTTTGAATTCTCGTAGTTTGCTGTAGGCGCGTTAATTAAATAAAGTGTCATAGCTACGGGTACGATTCCCGTGACGTAGTTGTGATACATAATTTCCAAATTCGGGGGTATATTTATGTGACCCGGCCACAACAACTAATAATGTTAATAAATTAAACATGTTGTAGATCATGGGTTCGGTTGCCGTGACACGATTCACAATGTGTATCAAACAAACAAGTGTACGATAATCGTAACTTGTTCCAGAATAATTCCATAAGCAATTAAAAACGGTCAAAGGAATAAAAATGCACATAGGTTTCAAAATGTTTTAAAATCAGATAAATAGGCCAATAATAATAATTGAGCGACCGTGCTAGAACCACGGAACCCGGGAATGCCTAACACCTTCTCCCGAGTTAACAGAATTCCTTACCCGAATTTTTGTGTTTTGCAGACCATAAATAAGAGTCAAACTTCCTCGATTCGGGATTTAAACCGGTGACTTGGGACATCATAAATCATCCCAAGTGGCGACTCTGGATTTAAAATAAAATAATCCCGTTTCGATTGTCACTTAAATTGGAAAAACTCCTATATACCCTCTCCGGGGTGAGAAAAAGGAGGTGTGACAGCTCTGGCAACTCTGCTGGGGAAACGAACCCACAATCTCTGGTTCAGGGTTTTAGAATTCGAGCTTAGAATAACTGTTATAGTTGGCTTTTATTTATTATCTGATTGTTCTTACATGCTTGGGCCTAATGTGCTAAATGCCACTTTTTATCGCTTTAATATTATTTGAATTGTATATAAACTGCTGCGAAACCCTTCTCTTCTAATCTTCTGGGAAGTGCACGCTGGCGTGACTTCTTTTCTGTTAGTGTCATATCCCAATTTAGAACGAGGTTCAGACAAGTTGCAAAGCCGGATGATCTTTTGGTTACCGGTACGTTGCCCCCCCTCCCGGCTCGAGTTGTCCGCTCGGGTAAGGCAGGTCTAGAACAATACACCCAGGTTTAAACCTAGAATAACACAGCCTCATGCCGGATCCTTAGTACGAACGCTTGTTTGCATCATATGCATTTGACTTTGGGGACTCAACATTGGGGTTGGGTCCGTCTAGGACAGGTGTACCCAAAAAATAAAAGACCATCCTGATGCATCTTATGTGCTACTTGTTGCAATCTTCAAGGGTAAAAGGGGTCATTTGTGGACCAATGAGGCTTGGTGATAAATGAGAAAAAGAGGGTGAAGTGTAAAAATTTAAAGCAAGTAGGGCCCATTTATGTTTTTCTTTCACATTTTTTTTAAGAAAAAGACAAAAAAAATGAAAAATCCAAAAAGATTTTGCACTTTCCAATCATTTTCCAAAAAAAAATCAAAAAAAAGGAAAAAGAAAATCCAAAAAGAGTTTACATGTCTCATCATTTTTCAAATAAAAGAGGCAAAAAATATATTTTTCTCTAAATTAGTTGTTTTTTTAATTCTCGCCCGTATCCAATCTGCTCGAACTACGCGAACCTGATTCTCGTCTATCGGGGCGGGATACGTAGGCAACCTACATAGGGTCCGGTCATCCTAGTGAGTCTTAGGTTCTTGGCTTCGTGGGTCTTAGCCAAATCTTGCATGTCTAGCCACTTTTGGCAACATCGGTCGTTCTGCAAAATAGGGCTATTTTCGCAAAGTGGTTTGTTTAATTGTGTCGGGAGAGTCTCCAAATCCACAATTAGGTGTCTCTTTACTTTAAGGTCCGTCCTTGTCAAATTTGTGTGTCTAACCGCTTTTGGCCACATAGATCGTTTTGCAAAATAGGGTTATTTTCGCAAATGTGGTTCAATTAGCCCATGTTTTAGAGTGCTAAGTCCACAACAAGGTGTTCTCTCTGTTTAAGGTCCATTGTGTTGAATTTGCATGCTTAGCCATTTTTGTTCACATAGGCCATTTCTACAAGTAATTTTTCTGTGTCTTAAATGTCACTTTTGTTGAGTTTGCAATTATAGCCACCTTTTGGCCACATAAGCCATTTTGCAAAAATAGCCTCAATCATGTTTTCCATGTGTCCAGTAGGAGTGTTATTGTCTCACCTAGTGTTCTAAATATTTAACTCTATTTGGTTTTAGCTCATACATGTGTGGATCTACTTATTGGAGTTTGAGCATGACAGACACCCTGGGACCAGCCAGTCAGGACCGCTGTATTCAGGAGCTGTTTAAGGAGATTTTTATTTATGTTTTGAGTCTGCCTTCTTTTTATGTTGTTTTTTACTTTCTAGTCCTTTCTAATAGTACTGAGTCTTTTAGGTGTTGTTAGAGTATATCACAGTCTAGCTGAGTTTGTCGAGTCTTTTGTTATCGTATTTCTGATTCTATATTCAAAAAAAAAGTTGTAAATGAATAATCCAAAAAGATTTTTATTTTTTAGTTTAATTTATCCATTACTTTTCCCGAACTACGCAAAGATCTGATTCATGCGGCGTCATGATACGTAGGCAACCTACATAGGGTTCGATCGAATCATTTTTTTTTATTTTAATAAAAGGAAAAGGAAAAAAGAAGGAAACAAAAAAAAAGAAAAAAAAAGAGGTGAAATTATGGGATGTGAGAAATAGGAGGAAAGAAAAGAGTGATAATTAGAAGAAAAAAAAGAGGAAGGAAAATGAGCAAGCAAGTGCTAGAAAAGAAAAGAAAAGAGAAGATTGAAATGAACAAATTGGGATGATGCCAAGTGACCTTGTGACCCTCGAAGTCATTCTTGAATCGTTAATTGTTGCTAGGTGCATTGCACGCAATGTGATATTTTTAGCTAACAAATGCCCTAACGCTAACGTGATGACCCCATTTTATTCCTTTTTGTTATCTTCATTGAGCAGAAGGGTGGTTGGTTTGTGGTTCTTAAGGTAACTCATCCATACAACACAAGGTCAAAGAGCAAGGTAGTCATGGCTGGCAAGGAGTTGGACACAGGTGTTACTGATCCGTCTAAGGAGATTGTTGAATCAGAATCTGGTTGAAAGAAGAGGACTTAAGGTTGAAAGGACAAATGGCTGAAATATACCAAGCCTGGATTAGTGGACGTCCTCCACCATCAGTTCCCGCTAACTACACTGAAAGCCTTGTCACCATTCTGCCACCGTCACAAATCCAGCTTCCTACTGCTGATGATATCTACTTGCAACCTTTTCACACTCCACCCGCCAAAACCACCTCATATCCCGCTCCTTTGGCTACTCATGCTTTTGTAGCTCCTCCACCAGCTACTTTTCCTCAATTCTCTAGCGAGACTGTGCTCAAAGTCCCCGATGCCCAACACTATGCTCCAGAACCAACTTCTCACGCTCCTCATTTTGAGCCTCTCGGTGAAACTGAAAAAGCATGCTAAGACAGTGGAGCATGATGAGATATCCAGGAAGGTGAAAATCTTAGAGCAGTCTTTAAGAAACATGCAAGGGATAGAGAGCCAGGTGAGCGTGCCTTACAAAGACTTGTGCTTGTTTCCTGACATCCAACTGTCTGCTGGGTTTAAGATGCCAAAGTTTGATTTGTATGAAGGGCGTAGAGATCCAGTAGCACATCTGAGGGGTTATTGCAGTGAAATGAGAAGTGTTTGCGGGAAAGATGAACTGTTGATGGCATATTTCAGTGAGAGTTTGAGTGGGGAAACCTTAGAGTGGTATACTCGTCAAGATGTCAGTAAATGGCATGCATGGGGTGACATGGCTCAAGATTTTGTTCGGCACTATCAGTACAATGTAGACATTATCCCAGACCGCTTCTCCCTATCTCAGACGGAAAAGAAACCCGAGAAAAGTTTTGGGGGAGTTTTGGCTCAAATGGAATGAACAAGTTGCTCGAGTCAGTCCTCCGATTGATAGAAAAGATGTTGATGAGTCCCGCCAACGACGGGATCCAATGGGCATTCCTGCTAAACGCTTTCAGCCTCAATACCGACCCCATGAATATCCTCGTACTCCAGATAATCCTTCCCAGTGCTACTTTCCTCCACAAAATCCCCAAAGTCATACCTCACCTTCCCAGTACCCTATCCACAATGCACCGCCATATGCTCCACACCTACGAGACCCGCAATGGCCTGCACCACCTCCACAAATGTCTTACCCGCCTCCTCAAGCATATCAACCACCCACCCGAAAGAGGTTCCAACCAAGGCCGGAGTTCAAAATGAAAAGGCAGCAACAAAGAGAAAAGTCTTTCACTCCTATTGGAGAATCATATGCCAGTTTGTTCCAAAGATCGAGGCAATTGGACATGTTGAATCCGATTCAGATAAAAATGCTGAACCCCCTTCCAAAGAATTTTGATTATCTCAAAGGTGCACATATTGCTCTAATGCCCCGGGGCACAGCATAGAAAAGTGTTGGAATCTGAAAAGAGCAGTCCAAAAGCTTGTCGATGCAGGTGACATTACCGTGCAAAATCTAGATGCACCGGATACTAGCCAAAGTCCATTGCCTATTCATAATGAGACGCATATGGTGGGCGTGATTTGTGTTGAAAATGAATACGAGAACTCTTCTGAGCTTCTTGGAAGGCCACTTGTCGCAAAGTTTTCGGCGCTATCAGTCTCAGTTCCAAAAGATGATCTTAACAACGAGTTGGTAAAAGGGACCCAAAAGCTATTTGCTGAGGTCAATGTGATTGAAATTGGTAATGGTGTTGGTAAGATTGATGTGGAACTCAGTGGCTAAGATGTCGAGCTTGGTAATTGGAAAGATGCTCCCTTCTTGGTTACCCGGGGAGGAGTCCTGATGGTTTATTTTGTTGTCATTTCTGTTGACTGGGTTATTTCAGGGTTGTAATCCAGATATTGTCTTGTGACTCAAACCCTTCTATCCGTTTATTTTGCCTAGTTCATTTAGTCGTAGTACCCCTTTTAGTGTTATTTAGGTTTTTCCAGGGTCGTAACCCCAGTGTGTTTTGTTTGTTTTGTTGTTCAAACCCTTTCACCATCTGTCTAATATAATTTTCTGTTTTCTGTTATTTCTAGTCATTTTTGTTTAGTTCTCTTTTTCTTTTATAGTTCTTTTCCTGCTGACTCTAGTGACGTGGAATGCATGCGTAATTCTCAGCCTGGTTTTAAAAGTTAGTTTAGTCATGATGTAATGAAGCAATTTTGAAGATGGTAGGGACACTTGAGGGCAGTAAGTACAGATTTGGACATTTTGAGATCATTTGAAGCTCGAACTGTGTGAAACTGGGGCAGATAATTTGGGAAGTTAATAGGATGACAAGAATCCGTTAAAGGAGAGTGCATCCCAGACAATTTGAAGCGAGCAGTTTTGAGTTCAAGTGTACCTCAAGTAACGAGATAAAGTCAAGGGAGTTTGCTCCAAACAGACGGAGGGTATCCATCGTGAAGAAGAAATCACCCAATGAGAGTTCTGTACTTGACAAGGCACTTAAAAAAAAGTGGAAAGCATATAAGTGATATCAATGCCGAAGTTCTAAAAGAAATGTTGTGTGTGCTCTTCCTTTTTCATTTCAAGTTGCATGTGTTGTACTCGGCATTTTCAGGGATTGGGAGGCCTTCTTTCAGCTACCCAAACACTTATACTGTCACGACCCAAATCCCCGCTCTGGTCGTGATGGAGCCTCTCGTGAAGACAAGGCCATCCTACTAACCCATATCGCCTTTCAAAAAAAAATAGTTAAACATGAATAAGCAATCTAAATATGATTTAATAATAATAATTAGCAGAAGTACAACCCAACACAGCCCTAATCGGGGTGTCACAAGTCACGAGCATCTATAAGAGTGTAAATACAACTACAAGGTCTAAAAATACACTGAACAGGAATAATGAACAACAGAGAGAGAAGCGGTGCTGCGAACGCTGGCAGTCACCTCGCTAAACTCCAATAGCTCTGCCTCCAATCGGCCAAAAGCCGCTACCGGGTGAATAAATACCTGCATCTGCACACGAGGTGCAGGGAGTAAAGTGAGTACTCCAAATCAGTGAGTAATAAAGGTAAATAATGACTGAGCAGTAAGAAATCACGTAAAACAAACCGTCATGCTGTATAGAGCAGTGTAAAACCCTTTTTAGAAAAAAAACAGTGAGGCTCTGAAATCCTTTGAAAACATCTTGGCTCAGTTTAAACCTCTTTTGGAAATAAATTTTTCAGTGGTTACGCAATTGAATGCAAACAATAGTGCAGATAAGCACAGAAATTCGCCCCTCGGGCACAACACTCAGTTTTTAGATAATGCCAGGCAATCAGGTAGGTATTGCATGAAATAGCACAGACAACAGATAATGGCAGACAAATGAAATAAGGTAAACACATAGAACAGTACCAGTACCGCTGCGGCATGCAGCCCGATCCATATATCGCTGCGGCGTGTAGCCCGATCCATTTATCGTCGACGACGCTCACTGGGGGTGTGCAGACTCCGGGAGGGGCCCCTTACGGCCCAAGAGCAATATCAAGCCATCTCGTGGCATCAAATCTAGGCCTTCGGCCTCATATCAAATCAGTATCTCACTGCTGCGGCGTGCAGCCCGATCCAAAAGTATCCTTACAATACAGGCCCTCGGCCTTACTCAGTCAAAAATCACATAAGCCACTAGGGAAACAGTAAAACATGATGCTCAACCCAAATATTATTGGAAGTATCACGTCAAGTGTTAAAGCAAAATAACTTGGCTGAGTCTTAAAAATAGTGGAAAATATATGACTGAGTTCAAGTAAAAAATCAAAACAGTGAGGAAATATGAACGACCGTCCCCGAAGGGGTTCAAATAGCTGGCACGAAGCCCAAATATGGAAATCAGCCCAAGTCATGATGATAACAAATAAGTTTCAGTCAATTACACAGTAAAATTATCAATCGGGACGGACCAAGTCACAATCCCCAACGGTGCTCTACCCCACGCTCGCTATCCGGCGTGCAAGTCACCTCAATATAGCACTACGATGTGCAATCCGGGGTTTCAAACGCTCAGGATATCATTTACAATCATTACTCACCTCGAACCGGCTTAACATCTAGCTTGCGATGCCTTTGCCTCTCGAATCGGCCTCCACGCGCGTCATATCTATCCAAAAATAGAGCGAATACGTCACAATATGCTAAGGGAGAAAGCCCAAGCGAAAACAATCAACAACGGACACAAATCCCGAAATTAGCAAAACCCGAAATTTTTACATCATTAGATTCCTTATCTCGCCACGAGTCTATGCATATAATGAACACCAAGATCGGAGTCCAAATGACCCCTCAAATCCCAAATTAAAATTCCAAAATCTCAAGCCCTAGTTCTTCCATTTTTGGTTAAATTCCCATGAATTTCTAGGTTAATTTCACGATAATATCACGTTTTTAGTTCGTAAAACTTACCTCCAATCAATCCTCTTCGAATCCCTCTTCAATTTCTCCCAAAGAGCTCTCAAAATGTTCAACAATGGTGGAAAATAACTTAGGCTCGCGGATGAAATATTTTAAAACCCTTCTGCCCTGCAGTGATTTTCTTCTATGCGAACGCGATGGCCCTCTCGCGTTCGCGATGAACAAATATTCCTCTGACCAAAATTACCCTTCGCGAATGCGGTGTCCCACACGCGAATGCGATGCCCTGTGTCTCTGAACCTACGCGAACGCGGTCCCCTCTCTCGCGAACGCGAAGAGCATTTGCTCTGGAACCTTCACGCGCCAAACAACTCTACGCGAACACAACTACTTAAACGCGAACGCGATGAACAACCAAACGACCTTCCGCGAACGCGAGACCCAACCGCGATCGGGAAGGCAAAACTTGGACCTGCACTGCTGCTGCATTTTCTGCTATATTCTTCAACTCCAAACTTCCCGTTAGCCGTCCGAAATCACCCTGAGGCCCCCGGGACCTCAACCACAAGCACCAACACATCCTAAAACATCATTCAAACTTTTTCCAATCATCAAAACACCTCAAACAACACTAAAACCATCGAATTACATCGAATTCAAGCCTAAGTTCTTCTAAAACTCCCGAGACACGCATTTGATCAAAAACCCAACCAAATCACCTCCGAATGACCTGAAATTTTACACACACATCCCAAATCACATAACGAAGCTACAACAATTCTCGGAATTCCATTCTGACCCTCGGATGAAAATCTCACCTATCAACTGGAAATCGCCAAAATACTAACTTTGCCAATTCAATCCTAATTCTACACCGGACCTACAAAACCAATTCCGATCACGCTCCTAAGTCATAAATCACCCAACGAAGCTAACCAAATCATAAAATTCCCGATCCGAGCTCATATACAAATAAGTCAACTCTTGGTCAAACCTTTCAAATTCAAAGCTTTCAACTGAGACTGTTCTTTCAAATTCATATCGATTTCCATAAAACCTAAAATCAACGATCTACATCAGTCATAATACATCATACGGGGCAAGTCATGCCCGAGAACTGGCGGTCAAAGTGCAAAAAGGCTCAAAACGACCGGTCGGGTCGTTACATATACCATTCGATACCCTTTTGAGCATGTACTGATTTCTTTGACCTTCCCTCTTTTGGAATCAAGTTAAAGTCATACGGAAAAAGAAAAAAAAAGGTTCATGTCCCCATAGGTTTATTTTAGAAAGTTCATTGCAAAAGGAAAATTCAAAAAAAAAGAGAGAAAAAATAGAGATAAAGAAAAAAAAGGGGAAAAAAGAAAAAAAAAGAAAAAAGAAGGAAAAAGAAAAAAGAAGGAAAAAGAAAAAAGGGGAAAAAGAAAAAGGAAAATAGTAACAAAAAGTAGTCTTTTGAACTACGTTTGACCTGATTCTTGTCACCGCAAGATACGTAGGCAGCCTTACGGTTCGGTCATACCAAATAAAATATTTCATAATCCCACGAAGTCGAGAGTGAAAGAAAGGGAAAAAAAAGAGAATCAAAATTCTCTTGTTCTATAAATTGGGGCAAAGTTTAGAATGGATTCCAAAAGTTGTAAAAAATTTAACCCCGCTGTCTTAGTTATTTTGAGCCTTTATGATATCCTTTCTTTCTGACCCTATCCAAAAGCCACATTACAGTCCAAAAAGACCGCCCAGATAATCTTTGAGAGTACCGAGCTAGACGTGCCAGAAGCATATGAAGTTTTACTATGGTCAATGCCTTGTCATCTGCAGAACCAAAGGAAAAAAGAAGATAAGAGCAATATGAGAGAGTCTTATCGGTGAAAACCTTCACAGGAACCATAAGGCGACGGTAAGTTTAGAGAAAGAACAAAATGAGAGAGGCTTGATGGTGAAAACCCTTCGGGCACTACAAGTCGAATAAGGACCTTGAATCAGATAGGATAATCGGAGCATGGAAGCCCAGTTTCACGGCTCAGAGGTACAACAAGATTTGAACATTAGACTTGCTTGACAGGTTAGGCCACTTAATCCAAAAGGGCATGTCATGGTCATTAGAGTTGGTATCCACATCTGTAAGTTTCTACTTTGCAATTTTCTTGTCAGGTATCATCTCTTTCCATTGTCCCTTACTCTATTCCTTTTGTTTTGTTTACTTCCTTTTCTTGAGTCTGTTTGGTCAGAACAAGTGAGAAATGACATCAAAATTTGCTACCAGCTTTCCAATTGCACAAACGAAATCTGGCTAGCACATCAAAGTGGCATAAGTTAGGAAAGAACAGTATGCGCACTGAGTTGGTAACAATCAACGTGCTTTGGGGTTCATCTGAAATGCAAAGGTTCAGTATATGTCTGAGCACAATGCACCAGATAGAGGGATTTGGGGTTTGAACGGATCAGAGGTGTTTTCATTGATAAGGATTGACAGAGAAAGTGGTTAGTCAACAAACAAGCACGGTCTTTCAACTTGAAATCAAAGTTATCATGGCAAGTGAAGGAGCAACCGCCTTCAAGGTCAAGGCCACAAACCAACCATCGTGTTTTAAACACACAAGTTTTCTTTGTGTGAAACAGGAACGAAAACTATGGCCAAATCAAAGCTTAGAAGCTTGAATTTGCCCCAATTCTGCTTACGCAAAGGTTATTGAGAAGATCACACATCACCCCTAGGAGAAGCACTTCCTAGTCTGGGTCTTTCAAGTTATATTTTGTTTTAGGAGACGCACTTCCTAAATTGAAATTCCATCCCTAGGAGACGCACTTCCTAGTTTCGGTCATTTAAATTCATCCCTAGGAGACGCACGTCCTAGTTGGAATCATTAATGTTTTACCCGTTAGGAGACACACTTCCTAGTAGGGATCTTTCAGATTATACTTTTTAGGAGATGCACTTCCTAGTTTTGGTCATTTAAATTCATCCCTAGGAGACGCACGTCCTAGTTAGAGTCATTGAAGTTTCACCCCTAGGAGATGCACTTCCTAGTGTGGGTCTTTCAGGTTATATTTCTTTTAGGAGACGCACTTCCTAAATTGAGAGTTCATTCATAGGAGACGCACTTTCTAGTTTGAGTCATTGAAGTTCCACCCATATGAGACGCACTTCCTAGTCTGGGTTTTCAGGTTATATTTTGTTTTAGGAGATGCACTTCCTATATGGAGATTTCACCCCTAGGAGATGCACTTCCTAGTTTTGTGCCTTTTAAGTTCATTCCTAGGAGACGCACTTTCTAGTTTGAGTCATTGCAGTTTCACCCCTAAGAGACGCACTTCCTGGTCTAGGATTTTCAGGTTATACGGTTTAGGAGACGCACTTCCTAAATTGAGATTTCACCCCTAGGAGACGCACTTCCTAGTTTAGTTCATTCAAGCTTCACCCCTNTGAGACTTTACCCCTAGGAGACGCACTTCCTAGTTTTGGGTCATTTAAGTTCATTCCTAGGAGACACACTTCCTAGTATGGGTTTTTCAGGATATACTTTAGGAGACGCACTTCCTAAATTGAGAATTCATTCCTAGGAGACACACTTCCTAGTTTGAGTCATTGAAGTTTCGCCCCTAGGAGACGCACTTCCTAGTCTGGGTCTTTGGTTATATTGTTTGTTTATGAGACGTCACTTCCTAAATTGTAGGTTTCTACCCCTAGGAGACNTGCAGTTTCACCCCTAAGAGACGCACTTCCTGGTCTAGGATTTTCAGGTTATACGGTTTAGGAGACGCACTTCCTAAATTGAGATTTCACCCCTAGGAGACGCACTTCCTAGTTTAGTTCATTCAAGCTTCACCCCTAGGATACGCACTTCCTAATCTGGGTCATTCAGGTTTTATTTTTAGCAGACGGATTTGCTAGTCAAAGTTTCTTCGTTTTACTCACAGGAGACGCACATCCTAGTCGAATCTTTAGTTTACTCTCATCATTGTATCGATAGCATAAGTGGTTTACAGTTTTGCTAACAACTCACAAATCTTGCTAGTGCAAACTAGGGCAGAAAATTTTATTTGTTTTGTTGTTTTGATTGCAGGCACCCACCTGGATAACAAGGGAATACAGTTCAAGTTTTGGCAATCAGGCGCCCACCTGGAGAACAAGGGAATGCAGTTCAAGCTTTTGGCAATCAGGCGCCCACCTGGAGAACAAGGGAATACAGTTCAAGTTTTTGGCAATCAGGCGCCCACCTGGAGAACAAGGGAATATAGTTCAAGTTTTGGAAATCAGGCGCCCACCTGGAGAACAAGGGAATATAGTTGTTTGGCAATCAGGCGCCCACCTGGAGAACAAGGGACTACAGTTCAAGTTTTGGCAATCAGGCGCCCACCTGGAGAACAAGGAAATACAGTTCAAGTTTTTGGCAATCAGGCGCCCACCTGGAGAACA
>NW_017671771.1:202736-230381 GCF_001879085.1 Nicotiana attenuata
TAGGGAAATTACTAGTTTCAAGTTTTTGGCAATCAGGTGCCCACCTGGAGAACAAGGGAATACATTTCAAGTTTTGGCAATCAGGCGCCCACCTGGAGAACAACGGAAGTCATTTTAGAATTCAATTCAAGTTAGAAGTAGCAGAAGCTCGCGGCAAGAACGCGAGTCAGCAGTCTGAGATGATCAACAGGAGTTAGTCACAATTCAGAATAAAAAAACAAAGAAAAGAAAGAAGTGAATCAAAGATGCAGAAGTAGAGAAAGATGTGAACTGCTCAAGACATGGCTGAAATCATGAGCATTGCATGTCCGGTCTTGATCCGAAGAAGAATGAACTAGCACCTGCAGCTAGCAAGCGTCAAGGTTCAAATCTAAAGTCTGCATGAAGAACCATTCAAGACTCAAGATCAAGCTTCAGAAGACTTATAGATAGGAATCTTGTAACTCATAGTTGACAGGCTTAGTTAGTCTTTTCATTTTTTTTTTTGATTTTGATGTAATAATAGGACCGAAACCTCGACAGAACGACACCTCAACCGGCTCTACACCTCAGTATACTCCATCACCTCATTCACTTCTGAACTACATGTGGCATGATTCCTTTATAGCCAAGGATATGTAGGCAGCTCAGATACCAGGGCTCGACCACATTCTCCTTCCTCTTAGTTTTTGGTCTCCCTAAATAAGGGTCGGGTCAAAAAACCTGTCTAGTCGTTCTTTGTCTGAAAACTCTTCGCGTTCCCAGTCAAAGAGGGGCAGCTGTAGACAAGTGATTTTTAACCCTCCCCAAGATTTTATATATTTTAGCATGTAAATATTTAGTTTAGGTCTAATATCCCTATTTCAACTAATTTTTTACTCTTTTACTTTATTTCGTCACAAAAATAAAAATTACAAAAATTATTTTAGTTTATGTATCTTTGATAAATTTAAATAAAAAAATATACAAAAAATAGTACCTTATTTTTATTTTTATATAATCTTGAAAATACAAAAATAGTTTCATGTTTTAGTATAGTTTAGTTTAATTAATTAAGATTAGTTTTATATTTTTTTATTATAAATTGTATATAATTTCAGAAGGAAGAGTTAGTTTTTGGTTGGTTTATCCCATCTTAATGAATTTTGTAGTCTATTTTTAGTCTTGGACCCAATTTTAAGGCCCAAATAACCTAAGCCCAATACCCAATACCTAACCTTAGGACCAAAAACCTATACTACTTAAAACACCCATCAGCACATTAAAAAAGGGGGGAGCTAACCTATAGACCTAAGGAATCCGCCGTTCATCACAGGACCCCCCCCTCATCCGTTTCTCATCTTCTTCACAAAAATACCTAGGCTAGCTTCTTCATCTTCCACCAACACACCCTAAACAGCGACCTCACCCACCTCATCTCCGCCCAAACCCGCCGGAAAATGACACCCATCACCTCTGAACCCTAATCTTGAGTCCCAACAGCCGCTTAAACTAGCCATCTCCTCCAAAACAACTGATCTCCTTCTTCCTCACCTCACAGTAGCTACCTGCCACCCCCTTTCCTCAAATCTTCACGAAAAAAAGGGGTTCTGAGAGGGGAAAATTCGAAGAGGAGGGAGAAGCAGAAAGGTTTTAAGCGGGATCGTCGCTCGAGGTTCAGGTTCAAAGTTCTCTGTCCAGATTCTGCCGAATCTCTGGAAGTTCGTTCATCTTGTTGTTGTTGGTTTCTTGTTCATGTTCGAAATTTCGTCGTTTGGCACTCCATCATGACTGTGTAATTGCTGAAAATTTTAGTTAATTGAAGCTTCAATTTCAGATGCTCTGAATTGCTGATTTATTTGCTCGGCCAGTCGATTGTTAGTTTTGGTTCGTCTATGCTTCGTTGCCATTAATCTCGATTAGCGTTGTTTGAATTGATGACTGAATAGTTAATATTTTCTCCACAACTGTTTCTTCTTCTCCGGTCGAAATTTCGGCAAGCTCGAACTCTAAGCATCTCAGGTCATTCTTTTCTCTCTCGTATTTCAATATACTTATAGTTACTTCTTCCCTTCTCTCCACTGCCCGGATTTCTGCTACACATTTCTGTTATTGTTGGGTTAATCTCTTGCTGAGATTTTTGTTGTTTCTGAGAGTGTAACTGCTAATGGCTATTATTGAGTGATTATTGAATACCAATTTGATGGTTAAATTTTGGCTAAGGTACAGATTTATGGGGGTTTAGAAAAGCAAAGTTTCAGTTATGCACATAAGGTGCTTGTGAAAACGATTGACCGAATTCAATCAACATGGATTCTTTGAGTTTGATTTTTGAGTAATATGTGGTGCTTTGAAGCTTAATTCTTGTTGATTTCTCACTGTTAAGGTGCTGTAATTGAAGTCGAACTTTGAGTTCGTTTTGATCCTTGTTTAATCTATGTTAAATTGTGTGCAAAGTTGAGTACTTGAGTCAATTTGAATGAACTAATTGTGTGCCTGATAATATGTGTTTGTTATTCACTCATTTGTTGAAAAAAAAAGATTAACACCTATAATTGTTGTTTTCGTTTACTTGTTTTGCTTTCATGTTGTGGCTATTATTTTTGTGATATTGAGGCATATTTTAATGTTGTCGACATTCAGTGTGGATCTGAAGTTTAATTGGTATTGTTTTGAGCAATTGATTCGTTGGGGTTGAGTTAAGGTAGTCAGGGCCTGCTTTTATTGATTTCATTCGAATAAGTCACATAAATCATATGCCTTTCCACATTATTTTCCATAAAGACCTTCGCAGTGAACGTCAAAGTAGCGTAAGCTTAATCATGAATACCTAGTATACTTTTAGGTTATTATTGTGATTATGTACACGTTTGCGTGAAATGATTACAGCTTCTAAAATGAACATTCGTAGTTTGCTTTAGGCGCGTAGTAAAATCATCACAACTACGGGTACGGTTCCCGTGGCGTAGTTTTGATACCTAATTAGTTTTAAATATGAATATCCGTAGTTCTTTTAATTGAATGCATTTCCTTTGAAAGAAATTGAGGCGTGCCATTCACAATTGAATCACTTAATCTATGGCCCTCATATTAATATTACAACTTAGTGTAGAAAACACTTTGAATTCTCGTTGTTCGCTGTAGGCGCATTAATTAAATAAAGTGTCATAGCTACGGGTACGGTTCCCGTGACATAGTTGTGATACATAATTTCCAAATTCGGGGGTACATTTATGTGACCCGGCCATAACAACTAATAATGTTAATAAATTAAACATGTTGTAGATCGTGGGTACGGTTCCCGTGACACGATTCGCAATGTGTACCAAACAAACAAGTGTACGACAATCGTAACTTGTTCCGGAATAATTCCATAAGCAATTAAAAGCGGTCAAAGGAATAAAAATGCACATAGGTTTCAAAATTTTTTAAAATCAGATAAATAGACCAATAATAATAATTGAGCGACCGTGCTAGAACCACGGAACCCGGAAATGCCTAACACCTTCTCCCGGGTTAACAGAATTCCTTACCTAGATTTCTGTGTTTCGCGGACCATAAATAAGAGTCAAACTTCCTCGATTCGGGATTTAAACCGGTGACTTGGGACACCATAAATCATCCCAAGTGGCGACTCTGGATTTAAAATAAAATAATCCCGTTTCGATTGTCACTTAAATTGGAAAAACTCCTATATACCCTCTCCTGGGTGAGAAAAAGGAGGTGTGACACCACAAAAACACCCAATATGACTTAGCTCTTTATTCACATTCCAAAGTCTCATATTTGACTAACTCCCCAAATATTCAAGAAATTTTGACAGAGTTTTCCTTGTAACTAGGTCTATCCACCTGTCAGAGAATCTCAAAAATCAATCCTAACACCATATAGATAACACCACATTGCACCATATACATGAAAACAACACCAACCATGACTCTCGAGGCCAACTCTATGACCTTGCTTACCTTGGTCGTATCCTTGACTTTTCCTTCCTCCATTACGAGGACAATTAGGCACCTCACACATTATGCCTGCTATGTGCGTCATTCCTTTAATCCTTAGGCCTTTCTCATTTCATAGCACGACGTTCAAACATTCTTTGACATTGACAAAGGAACTCCTGGACTAACTCGAAACCTTAATGCACGATCGAAGATAGAAGAAGAGAAACATTTCCTAAATATTGTTGTAGCCTCCCTATTATAAGTGTGGCCGGTAACATACTGATAAGAGGCACTCTACTGACACAGCTCCATGACAACTTAGGACTCTTTAACCGTGCTCTGGTACCAAGTTTGTCACGCCCCGACCTCGGGAGCGCGACCGACGCTCAACCGAGTAAACCCAGTTGAGCAAGCCTACTATACATCATCCTCTCATCTTTACTCATGCATAATTTGCCATAACATAATTAGATCTTGACTTTTAACTTGAATACATTTGGCTCAACGACGCAAAATTCTTCTCATGATAGATACATATCTTTATAAACATCTATAAATACTTTGAACATAAATACATGAAAACGCTCAAAACTTTATTCACATGACCCACAATGTACATGGAGCTTCAATGGCAATAGATACCTAAGTACATAAAACGAATTAGACTCAAACACCCACTAGAAATGTAGCGGGCTCACCATAAGCTGAGTAGTGAAGAAGATCCCTATCAAAGATCCATATCATCCTGTAAAAGTATACATACATCCATTTAAAGATGCAGCGCCCCCGGCAAAAGAGATGTGAATACATGTGGAATAGTACTCATATGTAAGGCAGAAAAACAACATATGAAAATACGGTAACTCAAATAAGAGGCAAAAAAACTACATCAAGAAACTACAAAGCGTCCCATAGAATCACATTTCAAGTCTTATTATACTTACATCATTCTATACTTGTTTTGGGATCAACTGATCCATATGAATTATGTGTGGGATATAGAATATAATGTAAATTTAACAACATGTGCAAACAAGGGCAATGAAACTGACCCCTATGTTTCGTGTTTGTTATGCGTCTTACTAGACCGTCCATAGCCCTCTCTTACTATGCACATTTTACACATATGTGTTTCATAGACCGTCCATAGTGTTCACCCATATTATACACCTATGCGTGTAATAGATCGTCCATAGTGTTTATTCATGCCATACACCTATGCGTTTCATAGACCGTCCATAGGATCATATATACAACACACCTATGCGTTTCATAGACCGTCCATAGGATCACATATACAATACACCTATCCATTTTGTAGACCGTCCATAGGATTCCATATACAATACACCTATGCGTTTCATAGACCGTTCATAGGGTTTCATATACAATATACCTATGTGTTTCATAGACAGTCCATAGATTCCATATACAATACACCTATGCGTTTCATAGACCGTCCATAGGGTAACATATTATATTATACACCTATGTGTTTCATAGCCCGTCCATAGAAGTCATATATTATATTATACACCTATGTGTTTCATAGCCCGTCCATAGGATTCACATATTATATTATACACCTATGCGTTCAATAGCCCGTCCATAGGATTCACATATTATATTATACACCTATGCGTTTCATAGCCCGTCCATAGGATTCATAACACATCATTAAGCACATGACCATAACTCAAAGCGACATGATTAACATTACATTAAGGTCGTAAGTTCCCGGATCATTGGAATACTTCATGTTCATGCTCGTCATGAGAAACGCAACTTATTACATTAGCACATGAATGGTGAATCAATAAGTCGATTTCAGTGGCACATGGGCCCAATTTCTTTTCTTAAGGTTTATCATCATTTAGCATAAGACATCTCCCTTTCATCTCATTATTCATTCGCTTGTCATCTTAAGGTCATTACCTAATTTCATGATTATTGGGGACTTAACATCAAAGTCATTTGCATTTTATATTTTAGAAGCATACATACTATGATTGAAACCACTGGAAAATACATTGCCTCATAATTCTCATTTTGGCACGCGACCACACTTCATGTTCATACTATCACTTCCTTTTTCTTGCCGTGGGTGACCATAGACCATAAGAGCATTAAAAACATTTAGGAACACCATAGCATTTACTCATGAGAACGTAGGAGCTTATAACACATTGGAAACAAAAGTACAAATATGTTCATCTCATAACCTTTCACACCATATATCACTTCATTCGTACATTCAACCACTTACAACATCATTATTATTTCATTGGCTCTCTTGGCCATACATATAATTCTCCTTTCATGGCACAATGGCCGTATTTCATATTGCACACTTTCATTTCTTTACTTTCAAGGATCATCATCATAAACATCAACATGTAGAATATTTCGAAAATCACAACTTTAAGTTCATTAGAAATGAAGACTTTAATCACAATGGATTTCTTTCCAAGAAATGGAATAAAATGATTAGCAATCGAAGCGCAAGTTAAAATCATAAACGAGTAACACACCATTTATTTTTGAAATACTTTTCTCCAAAAAGGGCAATACATAATTTCAACTCATGAATATGTAAGAGCTTAAAACACATTGAAAATACTTACAAAGCATAGCATTAGTTAAAATAGCTACATTGGGGCATGAATCTATTTTCAAAGTAATTTTGGAACAGTTGAATCAAGGATCATTTCATAATCTTTCTCACATCATCTCATTTCATTGGCACCACTAGTCACAAGTATAACTTTTATTCTTGGCACGGTGGCCACACTTTATATCTCCAACCTACTTCTTTCACTTCCGTGCATCTTTTAGATTATCAACAATAAGGCATTTTCAATCAGGATGTTAGGTACACATATGAGCAATTTAGAGTCTTAAGCATATCGAGTTTTTCTCACATAATGCAGCATCATAACTTTCATTTGAACCACAACACAAAGCCCTAACATTTTAATACGAATATCATTCTTGAACACATTTCCGAAGGATAACATACTGTGATAGGGGTAATTGGAACACATTTTGAATATATACATCTTTCGACACTTTGCTTACTCGGGATAATCGAATTTATTAGTAACAACTCGGAACATGGGAATTTGGAACTTGATCCAACCATACTTAAAACTTATGGGAACATTATGGAATTTGATTTTAAGAGAGAAGTTTAGCCAACATACCTTGTTTGAGCTTTTCTTAAATTACTACAATATTCCGGAAATCCTAGCAATCCCAATCTATTTTGAGACATAAAAAAATTGAACACAAATTAGGAAGATATTCATGGTTTCAACTCATTTGAGCATTTCATCAATTTTTAGGTGTGCAAATTCCACTACAAGGTTTCTATGGTGGAATCCTTTCATCCCAGAACAAATCATTCGCCCAATTTAGTTCAACAACCTCCCAACCACCCTTATGGGTACATGCATGCAAAAATAACAACTCTCATACCCAAGAATCGTACTCCCAATTACTCATCTTCTAACCAAACTCGAAATTGAATACTAGGGTTAGAACCTTACCTCTTGGGAGAAGATCTTGTGAGATTTTCCTTGATTCTTGAAGATTGGGGCAAGAAAGAATGAGTAGAATTGCTAGGTCTTCTCCCTCTCTCTAAGATACTCTCACTTCTCTCTAAAATGTCAGATTTATGCCTTCAAAACGACCCCCAAGGGCTTTTAATCAAAATAGGGCCGGGTTATAAAAATAGGAGAATGGAACCTCCGAAATTCGGATCACGCTACAGACCAGGCTAGGCGAGCTCTATAGCGAGCTACAGATTCGCGAGCTCTGTAGCGAGCTACAGACCAGGATTCGCGAGCTCTGCAGCGAGAAATAGACCAGGCTTCGCGAGCTCTGCAGCAAGAAATATACCAGGCGACGCGAGGGAAGTAGCACGGACTGGCGCGCTAGAAGCTGGGCGATGCAAGGTCGAAACGATTCAACTCCCCAACGCACTGTTCAACCCAAAAAGTCCAAAAATACAATACATTTACCTACCTTGGCATCACGGAACCTTAAATTACTTGCCGAAAATATATGGGGCCTTACAGAATATTCAGAAAGTGGGGGGACTATCTGTATTGATGAAAAACGTCATGACACATGGACCATCAGCTAGGTGAGAAGTGGCACTTTCAATTGAGTTAACTAAAGAAATTGAAAAGGCACGACCGAAACACCCCCGGTGTTCCATCAGAAAAGGTATCGGGCGTGGTAGCTGGAAAAGAAGAAATAGGCACGATATGAATGAAGACCATAAAAGGGAAAGGTTCATGAATTTGTTATAAATAAGGAAGGGAAATAGGCATTGATCTTGATTACGGAAAATCTTCAGTCACTAATGTAACTATTACAATGATATATGGTAACGGGCAATCAAGGCAATTGATGCCATTAACAAGCCAAAATTAAGTAGGGAAATCGTTATAATTATGTATCTGTATACGGTCAAAATCATATGCCCCCAATTTATAGGCTCGAGGTTCCGTCCTAGGCCCGAGTCCAGGCGAGGTCAAGTTCAAAACCGGTGGACTAGACTCGAGCTCGAAGACAGAGTGCAATGCCCGGTGACAGGAGTTTGAGGCATACTGAGGCCAAGTGTGCTCAACCCCAAAATAGTACTGTTATGGGTTTGTAACAGAATGAGCTAGATTCCTGCCACGTCCCCAAGATAATGGCGCAAATCCCAGAATAAGATTGTACGATTCCTTACCAGGCGGTTAGACAGCTGTAACAAGAATATTCCCTACTGTAAATAGAAATATTTCCTATTTAGGGTTCCCCTATTATAAAAAAGGGACCCCAATCATTTGTAACATCATCTTATCACTGAGCAAAGAATTGGGTACCACACCTACTGTTCATCAGCTGATGTTCTAAACGTCAATACCACACAAGAGGGGGGGTGATTTGTGTGGTACCCAATTTTCGCTCTAGAAGAACCAGGTTCTTGTAGGTGTACTTACTACTATTGTTTGCGGAATTAAGAGTGCATAAAATAAAGAACACAGAGATTTTTACGTGGAAAACACCTGGCTCAAAAGGTGAAAAAACCACGACCTACTACTCAGTAGGATTTTCCCAAACTTCCACTAAAATCACTGAGCCAAAACAGCATTTACAAAACTCTTGTAAACCTAAGGATTAAACTCTAATCCCAGTGTGGCACACAGCCTCAACTGTTGCGACACCTTCAAGTTAGCCTATAACTTGAATACTTAAAGTACCTATTACAATTGCTTCTACAAAAGCTGGAAAGGTACAACTTTAAACCACCTACTACAATTGAACTAGAATAAGAATAAACACAATGGAATTGGTTCTTCTATCTTGTCCAAGTAGCTTCAGGAATGCACACTTGAATCTCACATAAATTGCTTGCAAAATTGCCTCGCTCTTTTGCTTTCAATTTAGTTTAACTTATGCGTTTGTGCAAATACCTGTAAAAGAGAACAATCATTGTTATTTAAAGAGTTAGTAATCAGAGTTTGATTGAGACTCAATTGCTGATCTTCCATCGATGTTGAGTCCTTGAACAATACAAACTCCAACCCTATCCTTGATCCGGATTGTGTTCTCTTCACATAAGGAGACTTCCTCTCCTTATCCAATATGCAACCTTTTCGATCAGTTCAGGAGATATTGCTGCTTTATCCTTGAGACTTATCTCCTTTACGTGCATCTCACATGTATAGGTTGATAAACACTGTGTCTCACATGATGGACTTGTTCCATGACTGAGTGCATTTGTCATTCTTCAAAACTTCACCTGAACTTGGGACAACACCAATCCTATATGCAATCTAGAAATTTTACTTTCGAGTTCAATTCTAGATTTGTATATAGCATTCAATTGTTGATCAAACAATCAAATAATTAAGAGCATAACTAAATAAATAAACCAATACAATAAATCAATAAACCAAAATCAATCAATATAATAACATAAGTCATGAAAGAACCACAACCCTATAACGTGAAGTTTAGCTCCACATAAACATGATAGCTAAATGATATATCATCCAAAGAAACAAAAAAGTTGCTAAGTTTGGCGGAAGAAAGATGAATCTGATGATCTTCGGCATCCATGGCGGCTCCTTGCTCTTCAAAGTAGAAATCACCTCTCAAAAACGAGTTTAGGACTATTTATAGGTATAGGGTCAAAGTATTTGAGTCCAAACCCAACAAGGAAATAATTTTCTCTCGGGCAAAGCATCTGGCAACGTATAGTGTGGGACGAGGTTGTACTCCTCGCAAGGACTGGTCTGGGGCTTGGTGAGGGACCTCGCTATTGCATTACTTAGACAAGACCTCGCTTGGGGCGAGATGGACCTTGCCTCTGGCCAAGTGGAACCTGGTCTAAGGCCAGTTATGGACCTGGCAAGGGCTGATCTAAGGCCATGTCTTTTTCGTGCCTTGCGTCGATTTTCCTGTCATGCTCTTTTCTTGTATTTTTAACATCATTCTTGCAACTTTCATTCTATTTTGCATTCAAATGGTCTTACATATAAAATCAACTTAATTAATCTCAAGTGTCGCACAATTTATCATTAAAGCACCAAAAACTAAGGTAAGTAATGCAATAAAGATAAAAAGTTATCGCAAAAACATTAGGTAACAAATTAAAACTCATCATTGGCTATGGATATATTCAATGATCATCGATTCTAAACATTTTCGTCATCTTTATCCCCTAAAAATTTGATACACTGGCTTTCAGAAATATGAACAAACACCTAATTAACTAAAAACCAACCAAAAAAAACTAAGAACTAAGCATTTCTAATTCATCAAATCTTGTCTAAAAGTGCTATAAATATATAGGAGGGTGTACTTATACTTCCTATGAAACTTTAATTGAATGTAACGTAACAGTCTCCCGTGGGTAGAAATATAGTTTAACGGCGTGAATTTCTCTCTCTAGAATGAGAGCTTCTCTTAGCCCTGTTGATGATGAGAAAATCAAGGACTAGCGGGAGGGGACATCAATCGAAAGGTAGCAATCAAGGAATAACCATGGAGAAAACGGGAATACCGGACTCTACTGATGCGAAGAAACATCGTAGCATTAATTCAATCCAAGGAATAACACCATTGGATCTAACCATGGCATCCACATAAAAAACATAGCAAATGAGCAATTCAGCAAATAGAGAAGTGGGAAGTGTGGATCTAAGCTCGGGGAAAACATGCTAGGCTGACATGGTAGAGGAAGAAGCCATAGATAGTCAGAACAAAGGTACGCAGTCGAATTCAATTGCAAGCCCTAAATCATGGAGTTGTGTAGTTGGAGCATTTTCGAGTACAGAGGGGTTAGATCTGACCAAACCATTAGAGTCATATGAATGTGAAAATTACTTTGAATGACATCAAAGACGAGGTAGAGTATTAGGCATCGGCGGTGGTCTGCTACGTCCTAGATTCAAATCCTCCACAACCTGTAATGGATGGATACTTTCGGAGGATTTGGGGGAAATTAGGTATTGATAAGGTTTCCCAAATTAGCTGAGGTGTGTTCATTGTTCATTTTCATGATATGGAGAATAGGAATAGAGTAGTAGAGGAGGGAGTCCAAATGATCGACAGAAATCCAGTCATAGTAAAGCCATTGAAACCAGATATGGACTACTCTAAAACTCAAATGGAGAAGATACATATGTGGGTAAGACTGTCGGGGCTGGACATTAAATATTGGGGCAAATCTGCTCTGACTAAAATAGCAGGGTTGGTTGGGCAACCTCTCAAAGCAGATAGTGCAACTACGCAAAGAGAAAGACTAACATATGCTAGAGTATTGGTAGAGATTGCATTGAACCAAGCATATTCAACATCAATAATGTTTGAAAATGAGTATGGAAAAGTAGTGGAGCAAACTGTAACATGTAAGTGGAAGCCCGTGTTATGTGATAAATATGGTAACTATGGCCATGAAATTAAAGAATGCGGGAAATTCCTTAAGGAAGAAAAGGGTAAGTAGGAGAAAATAGAAGGAAATAAAGACCCCCGGAGACGAGGAAAGACAAGTGAGATCAGTAATGGCTTGGAGAAAATAATAGAGGTAGTGAACAAAATACCTCTAGAGAAGGGGGAAAATCATAACAAACAGACAACATGCAAGCAAGTTAACCAACAAGGATTCAAGACGGGGAAATACATCAAAAAATTGATGACCATACAGAATACAACCATTAAGCTAGGGAACACATTCTCTAGCCTAATGGAAAACAACTAGTGGAAGGGAGGAACAAATACTCAGGAGAATCAAGCTCTTCTCTCCCAAAGAAGTGCAAGGTGCAGGGAAGCCAGGACATGGTAAGGGGGAAGGCCTCCTCCATCATAATGGATAACATTGGTTTCTGGAACACCAGAGGACTAAATAAACCTACCAAACAGAAGGAGATAAAGTTGTTCATGCATAATGCAAGTATAGGGGAAGATAGAAAAAGCCTAACAAGTCTCTCTTCACCTCTGTCAAGGCTGGTCACTCAGCACAAACCTATCCCAATATCCAGGTGGAAGGATATGGATCCTAGAGAATCCAATGTTATGTGGAGTCAATATAATCAAAGTGGCAGCATAACTAATTCACTGTGAGCTACACCATAGAGGGATTGGTAGAACGTTACATGTGACTATGGTATATCCATTCAATGATGCTGCACTCAGAAGAGATCTTTGCCAGGCATTTAATGATATTCATGCTCAAATAAAAGTCCCCTAGGCGATAATGGGTGATTTCAATTGTGTTCTGCATAAAGATGAGAGAATGGGAAGCCCTATCCCAATGGAAGAGATAAGAGATTTTTAAAAATGTGTTGAGGACTGCTCATTTTTGGACCTTAAATCCACTGAAACTTTTTCACTTGGACAAACAAGCAAGTGGAGTAGATAGAGTACTCGGTAGAATTGATATAGTAATGGTGAATGTTGAGTGGGGACTAAACCTACCTGCATCAGTAGTACATTATAGGAATGAAGAGTTGTTTGATCACTGACCAGCCATTATTAGCTGGGACAGTGGCAGCCAACCAAAGAATAAAATGTTCAGATGCTTTAATATGTAGAGCTCGGCCCCAGACTTCAAGGAGAAAATAAAAACAGGGTGGTGGACTGATAGGAAGGGCACTAAGATGTATGAATTAGTGGAAAAATTAAACAAGATCAAACATACTTTGCAAGAGCTGAATAAGGACATGTTTAGTGAGGTTGAAAGGAAGGTAGATGAGGGGATACATAAGCTTCAAAAGTGCCAAGAAAGAATTCAATTGGATCCATGTAACATCCAATTGATAGCTGAAGAAACTAACCTGTCCCAAGAATATAAAACATGGAATACTACTAGAGAGAAGTTCTTGAGGCAAAAGTGCAAAGTACAGTGGCTGAGGAATACTACTAGAGAGAAGTTCTTGAGGCAAAAGTGCAAAGTACAGTGGCTGACTCAAGGAGACATGAAAATATAAGTTTTCCACAATATGATGAAATCAAGAAGAAACTCCAATAGAATATTCTCTAATGACAATGCAGAATGGCAAAACATCAATGATCAAGAGGGGATAGCTAAGGCATTTATAACCATCTATGAAGGGTTGTTGGGGACCAATAAAAGGGATATGGAACATGTTTGTAGCATATTGGTAAGACATGGTCTTATTGTTTCTGCTATACAAACAACACAACTAGAAGAGCAATTCACTGCAAATGATGTAAAGAAATCACCATGGGCTATTGCTGGAGACAAGGCACCAGGCCCAGATGGCTTTGGTAGTCAGTTCTTTAAAGATGGATGGGAAATAGCAGGGAAAAATATGGTTGAAGCTATGCTAGAATTCTTTAGAAATGGGAAAATGCTCAAATCATTGAATAACACAGTAATTACAGTGATACCAAAGAGTGCACATGCATCCAATATGGTAAATTACAGGACAATAACATGTTGCAATATAATTTACAAGATTATATCGAAGATGCTTTGTAAATAGGCTCAAACTAGTCCTCCCTGATCTAATATCTGATAATCAGAGTGCATTTGTAGCTGGGAGAAGTATTGTGCAAACCATTCTCATTTGTCAAGATCTAGCAAGACTATATAACAGAAAAGCCACCAAGAGTTGCTTGAATAAAATTGATCTCAAGAAAGCATATGATTCAGTAGAATGGGAGTTTGTGGAGGAAATATTATATGCTATGAACTTCCCTATGAAATTAATTAAGCGGGTGATGAATTGTATATCCACAACACAGTACAATATTACTTTGAATGGGGGCTTGTATGAAAACATTCAGGGTAAACGTGGATTGAGATAGGGGGACCCAATATCCCCACTTATTTTTGTCATTTGCATGGAATACTTCTCCAGAATAATGAATAGGGTAGAAAGTATGCCAGGCTTTGAGTATCATACAAAATGTAAGGGGTTGAAATTGAATCATGTATTCTTTGCTGACGATGTCTTTTGTTTTGCAAAGGAACTTACCAGTCAGTCTTGTTGATGTTAAGAGGCCTTCGGTCCTTTTCAAGGGCTTCAAGATTATGCACCAATGCAGGGAAGTCTAATATTTTCAGTGCCAATATGAATCAATAATTCCCAAAGTATTTATGTGACATGACAGGATACCAGAAGGGTTCTTTATCATTCAAATACTTTGGAGTTCCAATCTCAACTAAAAAACTCATTGTTATAGAATGTGAGATATTGGTAGATAGGATGACAACTAGAATTAGAGCATGGGGATCAATGCACCTATCATATGCAGGTCGAGTGCAGCTTATCAACTCAGTGTTGATGCATGTTCACACATATTAGGCTTCCATATTCCTTCTACCTAAAGTAGTGATGAAAAAGACTACAGTAATATGCAGAAACTTTCTATGGGATGGGAAGGATGTGAGTAATAGAGCACCACTGGTAGCATGGGACTTGGTATGTAGACCAAAGAAAACGGGAGGACTAGGAATCACAAATGGAGTGGTATGGAATGAGGCTGCAATAGCCAAGTACGTATGGTACATGGCGCGCAAGACAGATGATCTATGGGTAAAATGGATAGATCACATTTACTTAAAGGGCAACTCTTGGTGGCAGTACAAACCTTCTAATGACTGCGGCTGGTATTGAAGGAAAATTTGCTCGATCAGGGACAGATTTGCACAGGGGTATGTCAAACAAGGGTGGTTGGCAAGGAATGGTAGGTGCACCATTAAAAGTGGTTGCCGCTGGAGAATAGGAAACCTGGAGAAATGGCCTTGGAGCAGTTGGGTATGGAACAAAGGAATTGTGCCTAAACACAACTTCATATGTTGGTTGGCTGGGCACAAGCGACTACTAACAAGAGAGAGAATGCAGAAAATGGGGATAATCCAAGACACAAACTGCACAATATACGACAATACACCTCAGACAATAGAACATCTGTTCTCAAAAGATTGTATAACGGCAATGCTAAAATGGTTGAATATTGGGATACAAAATACTACACTACAAGGGATATGGAAAAGGCTAACAAGAGGGGTCAAAGGAGAAAGATGCAGAACATTCATAAAGACATCATTAGCAACACTGGTGTATGCTATATGGAAGGCACGCAATGAAGCACTATGGCACCCACGAGTCTCTAGCCCTAGGACAGTTTGTACTCAAATTCAGTAGACTTAAGGAATGATAGAATAGGTACTAAGGAAGGAAGTAGGAGGGACAGAGAGTGGATAGATGGTCTGTATAGGCAAAGGTCATAATACAAAGAACACATAGAGCCCAGTTTTGCGACTATGGAAAGATCATAGGTAGCAATACCTAGCTTTCATAGATTGAACAGATTTTAAAGTGTATACTTCATACAGTTGTTGTTGGTATGATCAATAAAAAAAATTCTTCACCAAATATATATATATATATATGTATATATATACAGTGAGATATATAAGGGTTGCAGTTAACAACAATTATATGTTAAGTGAGATATACAGTGTCTACCTAATATTAGTGTTATTGCAGGGTTGAATTCCAATGATTAGTCTTTCAACTCTATCTCTTATTTAAATTGATTCTACGTTTCTCAACGAACTAAGAGAGCAAACTTTTACTTAATTACGTAATTATGTATTCAAATCGCCCCTTACGTGTGAGCCTGATTGTTTTATAAGGGCCAAACATGTAAAATATTTTTATAGTAGTTAGCGGTGAAACTCAAACTTATGACATATGTCTTCTCCAATGTCATATTAAAGTGCGTGACCAATTGGCCATCTCATCTGATTAAATTATTGGTGTGAGTGTACATTTTTATTTACTTTATTACTCCACATGTTAACAAAAAAACCTTTAGGTAACTACGCACTGCGTATTGACAGGATGTTTGCCTTTTAGACTTCGGCAATATAAAAGTAAAACAGATGGGTCAACTATAAATAGAGATTATATTTGCATTAAAAATAATGGTCAAGTCCATTCTGTAATATCTATTGAGAAAGTAAAGTCGTATGTCTCCTTTTTCATGTCACTCTTTGGTTTCCATTTTTTATATATATAAGACACTATATTTTCTTCTTAATTCATTCAACAAAGAATAAAATCTTTTTATATTTACAAATAATTTAACTTTAAAATTTTTATTTTATTTTTTTTAATTACATGATTTAATAGACGCACAAATATCATGGCACAATTAAGACCACTATATATGTTTCAAATGCTACAAAAACAAATTAGCGACAGGTCGTAGCTAAACAACAAATATCTCATTGCTAGGTAGGATTCAACACGGATTAACGGCCGATTATAAAGAACTGTTTTGGTGATGAACTAATGATAGATACTCATTTTTTGGTAATTGAATGTCTTTCTTTCTTAAATTCCAAGTTGATTAGCCGAAGTGTTTCATCTAATACGTAATTAAGGGAGTAATATTTTTGAGCATGATACAGCCATGGGTGGTCTGCCTAACCTCTTACGATTTTATATTTACAAAAAAAAAAAAAAAAAAAAAAAGAAAGAATAGACGAACCAGTTACACAAATTGCATAGTAATATGAAATTGCAGAATTGTGAAATGTAAGTAAATATATATTAAATTGCTAGGTATTAACATTCAAAATAATCAAAAAGACTGCAAACAAATTAAACTAAACCTAGCTAGGGTTACACAGACATCAGAGTACGTAGAACTCTAGAGGATATGCCATTAATTGTAGGTACAAGTTGGGCAACCAATGTTCCTCTCTAACCAATTTTTCATGCAGTTGAAGTGAAACATATGTTTGCACGGCATCTTTATAATTGCAGATCCTCCAAAAATGCATTCTTCACATATTTTGCAATTCTTAGTAGGAAGAGTTCTTGACATTGCATTCCTATCATTCTCGTTTATTTGATGGTACCTATGAGAGATATCAAACTTAACACCAAGTTTCAACACGTAACGATCATTAACGAGCACTGAACGATTGCTATGTTCACGTGCCAGTTCAATCAATTCATCGACGATTACTTTGCATTCAAAAAGTGGAAATTGGCAAACTTTTAGCTGGTCGTGTATAACACGACGAGTCTTTTCTGGGTTCTTGAAATCTTGAGATTGCATTGTAATACATGTTGAGATTTCTGGACGTTCGGTTTTCCTTTTATTACCAGAAAGACCATGCCAAACATGTTCCATTTTGAAAATCAGCTGAATTTCAACTAATTCAAAGGAAGGATTGGAATTTCTGGGTTTATTTTTAGGCCAGCCGAATTTGTAATGCAATTTGGACTCTTCATAAGCGAATATCTCCATATCGAATTAACCTAACAAAAGATTGTTATGTGGGTTAGGATAATTTATAGATATTCTAACTCTAAACCTTCTCTAAGAATGATTTTAAATGTTATACTCAGTTTAAGCCTATTTATACTTGGTTTTAATGTTCTACTCCGAGTTAACAAAGGATAATTGATATCTGACTTTGTGTTCTATTTAACAAACTAATTAAGGTTATTTAATGCTAAAAGCGGAAGCAGAATTAAGCCACGTGCAGATATATTATCACTTGGTTTACTATATGGTTAAAAAAGAGTATAATAATAAAACGTTTTAGGAAACAGAAACGGAGCCAAAATTTAAAACTTATGGGTTCGTTTTAAGTTATTGGGTTCAAAAATAATTTACACATATTCAATGAATTTTTTAAGACAAATACAAAATTTGAACCAAAGCTATTGGATTCGGCCGAACCCGCTCCTTACACTCTAGCTCCGCCCCCGTTAGGAAACCCATTCGGACTTGATTTTAGGTTTATCAAAGTTAGACTACTAACTCGCCCAACTTAAATAATTAATGATAATTTTTTTACATTGATAGCATAAAGAATAATTATCGTATCAGTATAAAACAATATGTTGTAACAAGTTGTTTATCTTATTTTTTTCAAGTAATAACTAGTTTCACATTTTACTTGGCACTTATTTGTTGTTATTTTTTAGATTCTTTTTTTTTTTTTCCAGTTAATTACGCCGTATGATGGCGTGGTCCTATCATAGACTGCAAAAAATTTACATCAAAATGAGGGGGGACCCTATGTTCTTACTCCCCGTGAAGATCTACCACTATACTTTCTCCATTCCAAGTTAATTGACTTTTCAAATATCAAGAAGGAATTAATTTTTTTTTTTTAAAATTGTCCTTGGAGTAAAGAATCTTGAGGTATATATTTATTATCCGTTCCCTTTTACTTGACATGTATACTAAAAATAGATTTTTATTTTTACTTGTCACTTTACGCATATCAAGAGAAGACAAAAAAAATTTTCACTTATACCCACTTTATTTGTTACTCATTTCAAATCATTATTTCAAATCCAATAAAATATATATGCATCAATTAATATAGGTATCATGGTAAATTATGCATTTCATTTAGTATTTCTTAAGGAGCATGAAAAGTGAACGGAGGGAGTATATTTCTAATGAACAAAGTAAGATTAACATGGTCAATTTTAATGTTAATTAATGTTAAAAGGTAAATTCTTTAATATGTGTGAAAACTGTTAAAAAGATCAATTAAAGTGGACCGGAGGGAATACTAGTTATAGCAGGGAGATACATCAGAATATACCAGCTACTCTAGCTTGATCCAAATACAAAAAATGCAGCTATATTACAGATTACCCAAGCTAAACTATACTTTTATTTCCAGAAATACATTCTTTTGCTGTCTATGCCTGAAGGAAATCATTTGAACAAAATCCAGCTTATATGGACCTTTAGCTGCAACAGGTAACTCATTGAAGGATGAGGTACTCAAATCATCATTTCCAATACTCCATTTAGCTAAAGCATTTCCTACTTGGTTAGCTTCTTGAAAACGGTGGCACACTTCACAATTCACCTGGTTAATGAGATTTTGAATATGTTTGATGGTGCTTCTCATATGCCAAGGGGTTCTTCCTCTGATCATATCAATTACTCCCCATTGCAATTTAGATGATCTTGTTTGACTTAGCACAAACTTTAAAAGAAAAAAGAAACTTTTGAAACATGCGGTGCTAAAAATTTAAGGGGTCATGATATTTATGTGGCTATAAAAGCTTCTCATTAAGGGTAAAATAGGTAAAGTAAGAAATTTAAAGTTAAACTGTTTCTAAATATAGATGTATCATTCTTTTTGGAACAGACTAATAAAGAAAGTGTCATTTAAATGGAAACATTGTGTGCCTCACACAAGTGACATTAGTTGTGTGAGGATTGTGGACCCCAATCTTACACTTCTGGGTCCACAAAAATTTGGGTCCACAAACTGTGAGACAAAAAAGATGCCTCATACAAGTAGTGTCAGTTGTATGAGACACAAAATAAAAAATTTCGAAACAAAGGGAGTACTAATAAGGAGTCACACTCAAGGATAATGTTGTTAAGGTTTATTTTGAATACACCTAATTCCAGCTAACTCTTCCAACACAAAATGCAAAGGCCATGATAATCTTCCCTGAATGATCCCTACAAATACCATCAATACTTGCTAACCCATCCATGTTTTAGCTACCATCAGTATTAATTTTGCACTATTAAAAAGGTGGCTTCTCCCATTTAACAGCTATACTGAGACAATTCTAGGAACTAGATTAAGCATTTGTTGGCAGATATCTTCCCATCTATATGCCCATTCACCCCTGCTCTTGAACTTAGACAAAATCCATCTAAGATAAGTTATAATATGATAAAATAACCCTCTTCACATAAATTTTGGATGCTCCCATATTTATAAGCACATATAGCCTTCCAAATCTCCCAACAAATGACCACAGGAGTAACCGGTAGAATAATTTGGTGAATACTATTCTTAGGCTTCAAATTTCACCATCTCTGAAATAATATTCTTATAGGAACATCATCCCATCTAACACCTAAATGATTTCCAAACAGAGTTCAAATATGCGCAGCTACCTGACCACTAACAAAAGAACGGCAAAGGGCCAAATATATCCCTTGTACTATGAGAAAAGGTTTAAATATATCTTCGTTATACTTTGGGTTCAAATCAATCCCTGTCGTAATATTATTGGTTCAAATATACCCCTCTTCTGTTAAGTTTGTCCAAGGTAGACATCCAATCCTACGTAGCATTGATATTTGATGAGGTGGACGTGTCACGACCCCAATTTCCCCCCCGTAGGATGTCGTGATTGCACCTACTCTTAGGGACTAGCCTAACACTTACTGAATTAATGGCAAAGTCAACCAAAAACTATTAAACATGAAACATAAATTTTCTATGCAAGCCAACAATCCCAAATTCGGTAGTACAAGCCATAAGCTCTACTGAGTTTAGTAAGAAAATCTTCTAAGTACAACTGTTCCGGAATATAAATAAGCACTGCAAGTACAATATCAGAAGGTGACTCCGAGGCCTTCGAACACGATGGCAAGTTTATATTGAGTCTCCACAGCAAAACCCGAAATGCTAGCCAATGACCAACCAACTCTGTTGTACTTGAATCTACACAAAATGTGCAGAAAGCGTAGCATGAGTACACCACAGCGGTACTCAGTAAGTATCAAGACTAAACTCGGTGGAGTAGTGACGAGGTACAATCAAGACACTCACTAGTCAAAATAACCTGTGCAGTATAGAGTATACAACTAATAATGGAAAGCATGAATCAGTAAATAGCAACAAAAACAACATGTGCATATAAGCAGTATAGCAATGAGAATACCGGGAAAACATCATTAAAACCATATAAGGAACATAAGGACAACCAATTAATCAAGCCTTTC
Source organism: Nicotiana attenuata (assembly GCF_001879085.1). Lineage (NCBI taxonomy): Eukaryota > Viridiplantae > Streptophyta > Magnoliopsida > Solanales > Solanaceae > Nicotiana > Nicotiana attenuata. The sequence goes on from NW_017671771.1 coordinate 223,919, forward strand.
TAACACAAGTTTTCACAACAAAGTCACTGTCCGGTACCTCATCTCATAGTCACAATCACGGGTCTCAACCCACCATCATATACTCACGGCACCTCGTGCCCACTTCTCAAATCACAACTGCACGGACAACTCACGTGCCAACAATATCAAATCACTACAACAAATGTGATATTTAGCTACGAAATTATTAGCTACAACACAAAATTCGTCATTAATTGTTCATTTTTGTGACAAAAAATATAATTCGTCTTTAAATACATGAACCACATGCTTTCAGTGACGAAACACAAAATTTCGTAGCGAAGTTTCGTCCACTAAAATTTTCCCAAAAAATGAGTTGGCGCCATTTATTGAGTAATATTAGCGACAAATTTAAAGTTATCAGTGACACATTATGTTGTCACTAATGATGTACCCAATTAGTGACAAACCATTATTTGTCTTAGAATTAGGTAACTTTTGGACAAAAAGGTTTCGTCACAAAAAATATGTTGTTACAATAGCGACGAATTAGAATTAGTAGCTAAAAATTGTAAACTTTAGCCATAAAATTTTACATTTAATTGTGACCTTCATTTTTGTCACTAATAGTGCAAACAATTAGTGACAATTATTGTACTGTCTCTAATTAACCTACAATTTAGTTACAACAAAATTGTCTCACAAAATATACAATTTTAAATGGCGACGACATAACTTTGCAGTTGAATCATGCGATTACTTGTGACGAAAAAATACTGCACTTCTTACAATATTTTCTAGTCTTGGTTATTTTTTCCATGCAAATTTATTGTACAACTAGTTTATACGATATTAAAAGTACGAAGACCTTTAGCGAAATGTCATTCGCCTTTTTTACCTTATAAATAAATTTCACACTCGATAAAATAATGATTTATTATTTTCCTAGTATTTAGAACTTTAATAATTTTTCTAGTATTTAGGGCTTCTCTGATTTTTAAGACTTTAATTATTTTTCTAATATTTAGGACTTATAAATTTACTACACTTTGTGTATTAGTTTTTTCTTATTTGATTTATATAACATATACGAAATTTATAAAAGAAATCGTGTTTCTAGGTTTAGAAGCTTAAAAAACCATCGCAAATTCACATAATCAGTACTTCCAAGACATTAATGTCACGACCCAAAATCCACTAAGGGTCGTGATGGCGCCAGACATCGTTGTCAGGCAAGCCAACCAAAATACTTAATTAAATTCTTGTTTAAATAATTTCCGAAACCACTTCTTTTATACGTTTAAACAATACATAATAAATTCCACTAAATAAATAATGAAATATTTGACAGCTTTTTTAAAGTTTCTAAATAAACCCATAGACATCCCCAGAACCCGGTGTCACGAGTTCATGAGCTATTTCTCAGAAACAATACAATACAACATCCGTCCGGAATACAAATGGACAGAAAGTAAATACAATATACTGGAAGGGACTATACTAGCTGCAGGCCGCCTCGAGTGATGCAACTCACCTAGTCCCAGTATCATCCATGCTGCTACGCCCAGTAGGCCACTAGTAGTACATGTGCCTGTGCAACAAAAATGCACAAAAGTGTAGTATGAGTACAAAAAATAACGTGTACTCAGTAAGTATCCCGCCTAATCTCGAAGAAGTAGAGACGAGATGGCAACTTCGACACTTACTAGAGGTCCAGTAATGTTATTGTTAATGCGATGACTCACGAATTTATTAAGAACCACACTAGATTCAAGTAAATTACTAAACAGGTACAAGTTCCTCTTTATTAAAAGTCTCTGGATCCATTAATTAGCAAATCTTCTCAAGTAGGGAGAGCAGATATTAGTATCAACAAATACCAAAGCAAGCAATACAAGCAGGCGCAACTCATGCCGAGGTCGTACGGCCCGATCCAACATAAATGTAAAATGTGCACTGCCGAGGGTCGAACGGCACGAACCATAGATGCATCTATTACCCCGCTCGCGAACCATACATGCGACGCAGTCAAATTTAAATAAGCAATCATCCTGCTCGCGAACCTTACATGCGACGCAGGTACACATAGAAATACATGCTCAAACAGCAGATTAAGAAGTTATCGAGGAACATTTATCCAAATGAAAGCCAATTCTTTTTAACGATTTAAGAAAATGAAGTTTAATCCTTTTAGAAATTCATTTACCAATTCGATAGGATTTAAGCAATTCAACTGTAACCAACATTACAATTATTCCAAGTACAACATGCTTTTGGGTCCTAGACTACCCGGACAATAACATAATAGTAGCTACGCACGGACTCTCGTCACTTCGTGTGTACGTAGCCCCCACAAATAGGAGCACATAACCAATTAACTCACCTATGGGGACAATTCCCTCTTACAAGGTTAGAAAGGAGACTCACCTCGCTCCGAAGATCCATAACCTGCATTCCACGCCCTTCTGAAAACTAAAATTGATGCACAACGCTCCAAAACTAGCCAATAGTTATGCAAATCCATTAATATACGATAAACTACTCATATTAATCCAATTTATAACAACTCCTAACCCCGATCAAAAAGTTGACAAAAATGCCCTCGGGCCCACGTGCCTGGATTTCCAAAATTTTTGAAGAATAGGTTTACCCATAGCCTCACTAACTCAAATATATACTTTTCTCCTAATTCCGTACCCAAAATCGTGGTCAAATTCCAAGAATATAAATTTCTAGGTCTTTCTACCAAAACCCCAAATTTCTACCAATTTACATGCTAAAATCTATACATAATCGATGTATATAACTCAAGATGGATGGGATTAGCTTACCTTATCGTTGATGATGAAAAATCCCACTTGAAGCTCTCCAAAATCGCCCACACCAAAGGAAAAATAGGGGCAAATGACCAAACCCCCGATTTTTAAAGAACCAGTCTGTCTCCAGCAGTTTCCGCACCTGCGGTCGCTTGCCGCTTATGCGGTTCCGCATGTGCAAGAATAATAGCAGCTTCTGCGGTCCCGAGCTCCCCAGTCCAAATCCACTTCTGCGCCCTCTCATCCGCAGATGCGGTCCCGCATCTGCGGTGAAATTACCGCATCTGCGGTCCCAGCTGGCCTGCCCTTTCCTCTTCTGCGACTGAACCGCCGCAGGGGCGGTCCCGCTTCTGCGGCTGCTTGACCGCATCTGCGGTCCCTTCCCTCCTGATCCAAACCGCATCTGCGGCTCCTCTGGCCGCTTCTGCGGCTCCGCACCTGCGGCCAAACCCTCGCAGGTGCGGTCATACCAGATACCAGCAACTTTAGCCTTTTGCAAAATTCCATTTTCGATCCGTTAACCACCCGGAATCCACCCGAGGCCCCCGGGACCCCAACCAATCCCAAAGCACATTACGGACTTGCTCGAGGCCTCAAATCATATCAAACAACGCTAAAACCACGAATTGACCTCCAATCCAAGCTTTATGAACTTTAGAATTTCAAACTTCTACTTTTGATGTTTAGACCTATCAAATCACGTCCGATTGACTTCAAATTTTGCACGCAAGTCATATTCGACATTACGGACCTACTCCATCTTCCGGAATCGGATTCCGACCCCGATATCAAAAAGTCCACTTCCGGTCAAACTCCTCAAAAACCTTCAGATTTCTATCTTTAGCCAAATGGCTCCAAAATGCTCCACGGACATCCGAATTCACTTCTGATCGCGCTCCCAGCTCTAGAATCACCATACGGAGCTACTCCCAGACTCGAAATCCCAAACGGATATTGATAACACTGAAATGCACTTCGACCCAAACTTATGAAATTTCTTCCAAAATGCTAACTTCCACAATATGCGCCAAAACGCTCCCGGGTCATCCAAAACCCGACCCGGACATACGCCCAAGTCCGAAATCATCATACGAACCTGCTGGAACCTTCGAATCCTGATTCTGAGGTCGTTTACTCAAAATTCCAATCTTAGCTAATTCTTTCAACTTAAAGCTTCTGAAATGAGAATTTCCTCTCCAAGTCAACTCCGAACTTCCCGAAATTTAATTCTGACCACGCGTACAAGTCACAATGCCTGAATTGAAGTTGCTCATGGCCTCGAACTGCTGAACGGCGCGCTGGGGCTCAAAACGACCGGTAGGGTCGTTACATCCTCTCCCACTTAAACATACGTTCGTCCTCGAACGTGCTAGGAACTGTGCTGGGGTTGTCTGGAATCACTGCTTAATACCTCGTGCACTTACCCGTGCCACCACAATTCAGTTGGGCACAGTAGCTCGATCAAACCTAAAGATAACCTCTTTCATTTAGGCAAATAAGCCTTGTAGCCCAGTTTCAACATCCGAAATTCTCTGCCAAGCCTGTTCCAACATACGCTCACCGTATCAATAACTACACGTAGCACCCAAAACTCAACTGCATACCTTAGCTAAATTCATAGGACCACAATAGCATCTTCTGATCGAATAAATCGAAATTCCACGAATCTGATGCTCCCATTGCACCTCATGACCTACATAGGTCTTACTCTAACTCTTACAATACCGCCAAGACGGAAAAGGTGTGTAGAAATTCATAACCAACTATCAAACCAACAATTCATCAGGCATATACTCCAGATAAGAACCATCACCTCATTCTGAACCAAATAATGGTATTTGCTCCTTAGTATACTTCACATATTCAGATTGCACTGATCCTAAGTCCAATGATCTCGTCTTACCCAGTACGAACTGCTCAGGCAATAGCCACCCCCCGACATGGTCACAAAGTCTCATATGATACCACAACGTGCCAATAGGCTACCAATTCGAACGTGATACAATAGGAAAACGACTCTGAAAAGGAAATCCAATTACCCCGCTCGTGAATCATGCATGCGACGCGGGCACACAGCTAATATAAGTTCCTCTCAGGAAAGGAGGAAACAACACACATAAAAATAGATACGGGAAACTGTACTCAACATCACACTGTTGTGGCGCGCAACCCGATCCAAATAACAAAACACTCACCTAAGGAGATGCACATCGAGCTTAATTGCTCATTACGATAAAGTACCGAATATCGGTCATAAGCACGCTAAGTGCATAATACCACCCCTGAGGGAACATATAGCGCTATAAGCTACAGAACTCAAGCACAACTGAGGTGAGATATACGATCTGAATCCTAAGAGCCATTTTGCTCATATAACATCATCTCTACGCGGAACCTCAACACATAAGCAATTCACCAACCCGTCTCACAACTCACACGGCGCAATATATCATTACATGAAATAACTGACGACGAAATAACATCCTGACTATTCTTCCATAGAGAGCGCATTATTGAAATGAACACATCTGGCCTAATATAGAGCCCATATTCATATTTGAATTCATCCACAGACCTCAAGCCGATTCTGATCGCACTGAACTAGGCTAAAAACCTTTCAAAGGTCCATAATAACTCCTCTTTCACTTATAACACATGAGAACAACTATCATAACCGAAGTAATCATTCACAGTCCACAACCCCAATAAACCGAGTGCCCTCCAGGCATAAATTCTTAATTTAACGACATCACTACAATTTCACACTTGATTTAACTCTTCAGTCGATCAAGTGGCTTCATGCCACACTAATACAACCTTTCCGTGGGCACGCTCCCACAACCTTCCGTAGCAGATCACAGATTTGTACATCCAACTCACCGGCCGCGCTAACGCTAAAAAGCGATCAAAAATCCTTAACCAGGATGCAAAGCCTTTTTTTCACCAACACAGATCTCAGGTGGCGCTGAAGACATACCAACTTACTTTAAACATCAAAACTACTTTCTTGCTCATCCGAGCTCGTGACATCCCTGTCAACATCGAACTGAAATCTTGATCCCCACTTCAACTTCCATGCCCCTCACTGCACCCAACACGCCAATATACAATAGAACACGATTTTCATCATGACTCCGGAACCACTAATAGTTTAACACTCCATCATATAAAAACTTTTCACTTAACTCACTTTAGGAGAACCATAGCAACACACAGGTAAATTCTCATAACCTTAGAATATGCAAACCTCTAAGTAGTGGTCTGAGCCACCATAGCCCTTCCGGGATCCGCCTACACCTGGCAGGCCACAACAGTGGGATACTTTTGAATAACATCAGTTACGGCGACCGACAAGCCTCACATGTACCGCCGCAAATCACTTGCATAACTCAATCGCGCTGAAGGAACTGATCACTGCCACCCACATGCCGATTCAACTATGGCTAATCAATCTATCTTCTTCTAATTTATCCTTGATTGCCTTAGAAATAACAATAACTTCATTCAACACATAACATACTCCATCCGCACTCATCCCGAGTGACCTTGAGTCACGAGACCATGCTGTCTCAAATCCCACGAACCATTTCATACCCCCCAAATACTACACTGCAAGTCAAAACATCATAGAGCCTTATGGGCACCTCCTTATAAGCTGCTACAAGGCTTTATCTTAACTGTATCCA
>NW_017671771.1:230406-242609 GCF_001879085.1 Nicotiana attenuata
CAGACTCCGGAAGCCATTAGGCACCACATTTTACCCTTTTGAATCCACTAGGACGTTGTTGAGAGCCACCCGCTCTGGCTTGGCCCCGAATATAATCAACTCCATGAATCTTCTAGCACATGAATACCCTCTCGACGAAGCACCCGGCAGAATCACTTCCCTTGAAATCCGCATTTATACAAGGCATAAGTCCTGAATCCTTCCCCAAGTCTGAACATGGGCCAATAAGGCCAACCATAGCACTCCTTTAACAATTCCTTTGCTCAAATCATCGCTTATGTCCTTTCCGTATCTGAAATGACCCATCAATTTGCTAATAACCAGAAACCTCGCAAGTAGTTAACCATGCAACCCTAATCATAGGCAGTGGGACTCTCCACTTAGCTTGAAGCCATTATTACACAACTCTGGACTCCACCAGGATCCTTTATTTATTATTGACATAGCCTTGCGCAATCAACCGAAAAAATTCTCGGAAAATCTTTCTGTAAAACTCCTTTTATAACTCTGAATCATCAACCACGTTCACACGACCGATCTCCTTGTTGTATAGCCAATAGAACCCTTTGCAGAAACTTCGCCAACCATGCAACCGCCGTCCTGCTCACTGGAGATATCCGCCTGTGGGAATCTACGTGCCGACGTCTTCCAACACCGCTACACGGGTGCAAACACCACGACATTAATGACCCATCTGAGCCAAGTCACCCTCTCGCTGCACGAGTCCATTCACCACTCGTGGACATCAATTAAGTGCGGGGCAACATCCTTCCCATTCAAAGTTAGGTTGTATCCTTCTCCATTTCTAGTAGCTCCTTTCCGTTATATCAAATCTCATGCCGCATAATAGACCATACTTCAAATTAATCCGTAGGCCCAAATCACCAATCACAAAATTCCCAAATCACCGCCAAACTCTCCACTTTGGCGAACTCATCTCTTTAGTCGACATCTCGACCTTTGCTTCTTATTCCTGGCCTTTTAGAAATTTTAACTACCGCCTGACAATCCCCACATGTCTTTCTTATTCCTTGCTATTCAGTTGTTGCCTTAAATAAAATCTACCTTCGTGGCACTTGAACCCACAATTGCTGCTAACTTTAAACCTCTCCGAAGATCATCTTCCTCGAACCGTCGACATTGGGAACACTGATTCATCCTGAACTACCGCACCTGCGATATCTAACAGCCGCATTTTCAATATTATTTCACAACGGGCGAATTGTAGAAGATCATAACACCGACGAACTTAGTACATTCAATAGGGACAAACTACACCTCATCATAGAGGAAAACTCTACCACGCTCGCAAATACCAAATCTCATTACTCCATCAACCAAATCTGCACATTCTTAGCTCGATTTCCTTTCCTCCGCCAGAAGTAAAATAACCGAATCTCAAAAATCATGCACTGAGTACACCTCCCTTCAAGTCATTCTCTACCCCGACATGGAGGTAAACATCCTACCCTCATATCAATACTGCAGAACAATCGTTCATAGCATCATGGCAACTTGTGCCTGGCCTTAGAGCTCTTAGAAGCACCGCTACTGAGACGAAACGACAGAATATCCTTTCACAAGGCGGCGATAATAGCCCAGACAACTATGCGGGGAGAAACATCCCGCACCACATCGGTAGTGCATTACAATCCTTCCATTCTCGATTTATAACAAGCAATTTGCGTCGTGTAGCATTGAGTAAGAAGGAAAACAGGGCATAAGCCTCCAGGAATAAATAGCACGATGAAGAATCAAGAAGGGAAGTACTCCTAACAGTCCTGCAGCCTCCCGAAGATAAGTACAGACGTCTCCGTACCGATCCGCGAGACTCTACTAGACTTGCTCATGACTCGTGAGACCCTAGGAACTAGTGCTCTGATACCATGTTGACACGACCCAAAATCCACTAAGGTCGTGATGGCGCCGGACACCGCCGCCAGGCAAGCCAACCAAAATACTTAATTAAATTCTTGTTTAAATAATTTCCGAAACCACTTCTTTTATACGTTTAAACAATACACAATAAATTCCACTGAATAAATAACGAAACATTTGACAGCTTTTTTAAAGTTTCTGAATAAACCCATAGACATCCCCAGAACCCGGTGACACGAGTGCATGAGCTATTTCTCAGAAACAATACAATACAACATCCGTCCGGAGTACAAATGGACAGAAAGTAAATACAATATACTGGAGGGACTATACTAGCTGCGGGCCGCCTCGAGTAATACAACTCACTAGTCCCAGTATCATCCATGCTGCTACGCCCAGTAGGCCACTAGTAGTACATGTGTCGTGGCAACAAAAATGCACAGAAGTGTAGTATGAGTACAATAACGTGTACTTAGTAAGGTATCCCGCCTAATCTCGAAGAAGTAGAGGCGAGATGGCAACTTCGACAACTTACTAAAGTCCAGTAATGTTATTGTTAATGCGATGACTCACGGATTTATTAAAGAACCACATTAGATTCAAGTAAATTACTAAACAGGTACAAGTCGTCTTTAATTAAAAGTCTCCGGATTTTATATCCATTAATTAGAAAAATCTTCTCAAGTAGGGAGAGCAGATATTAGTATCAACAAATATCAAAGCAAGCAATACAAGCATGCGCAACTCATGCCGAGGTCGTACTGCCCGATCCACATAAATGTAAAATATGCACTGCCGAGGGTCGAACGACACGAACCATAGATGCATCTATTACCCCGCCGTCGCGAACCATAACATGCGACACGGTCAAATTAAAAATAAGCAATCATCCTGCTGCTCGCGAACCTTACATACGACGCAGGTACACATGGAAATACATGCTCAAACAGTAAATTAAGAAGTTATCGAGGAACATTTATCCAAATGAAAGCCAATGTCTTTTTTAACGATTTAAAAAAATGGAAGTTTAATCCTTTTAGAAATTCATTTACCAATTCGACAGGATTTAAGCATATTCAACTGTAAACCAAACATTACAATTATTCCAAGTACAACATGCTTTTGGGTCCTAGACTACCCGGACAATAACATAATAGTAGCTACGAACGGACCTCTCCTCACCTCGTGCATACGTAGCCCCCACAAATAGGAGCACTAACCAATTAACTCACCTATGGGACAATTCCCTCTTACAAGGTTAGAAAGGAGACTACCTCGCTCCGAAGATCCATAACCGGCATTCCACACCCTTCCAAAAACTCAAATTGATGCACAATGCTCCAAAAACTAGCCAATAGTTATGCAAATCCATTAATATAGGATAAAACTATTGATATTATCACATCTAATAACAATTCCTAAACCCCGATCGGAAAGTTGACAAAAACGCCCTCGGGCCCACGTGCCCGGATTTCCAAAATTTTCGGAAGAATAGGTTTACCCATAGCCTCACGAACTCAATATATACTTTTCTCCTAATTCCGTACCCAAAATCGTGGTCAAAATTTCAAGAATATAAATTTCTAGGTCTTTCTACAAAACCCCAAATTTCTACCAATTTACATGCTAAAATCTATACATAATCGATGTATATAACTCAAGATGGATGGGATTAGCTTACCTTATCGTTGCTGATGAAAAATCCATTGAAGCTCTCCAAAATCGCCCACACCAAAGGAAAAATAGGGGCAAAATGACCAAACCCCCGATTTTTAAAGAACCATTCTGTCTCCAGCAGTTTCCGCACCTGCGGTCGCTTGCCGCTTCTGCGGTTTCGCAGGTGCGAGAATAATAGCCGCTTCTAATGTCTGGGGCTCCCCAGTCCAAATCCGCTTCTGTGCCCTCTCATCCGGCAGATGCGGTCCCGCATCTACGGCGAAATTACCGCATCTGCGGTCCCAGCTGGCCTGCCCATTTCCACATCTGCGACTGAACCGCCGCAGGTGCGGTCCCGCTTCTGCGGCTGCTTGGACCGCATCTGCGGTCCCTTTCCTCCTGATCAAACTGCATCTGCGGCTCCTCTGGCTGCTTCTACGGCTCCGCACCTGCGGTCAAACCCTCGCAGTGGCGGTATACCATACGATACCAGCAACTTCAGCCTTTTTCCAAAATTCCATTTTCGATCCGGTAACCACCCGAAATCCACCGAGGCCCCGGGACCCCACAACCAATCCCAAAGCACATTACGGACTTGCTCTCGAGCCTCAAAATCGTATCAAACAACGCTAAAATCACGAATCGACCCTCAATCCAAGCTTTATGAACTTTAGAATTTCAAACTTCTACTTTTGAGTGTTTAGACCTATCAAATCACGTCTGATTGACTTCAATTTTGCACGCAAGTCATATTCGACATTACGGACCTACTCCATCTTTTGGAATCGGATTCCGACCCCGATATCAAAAATTCACTTCCGGTCAAACTCCTCAAAAACCTTCAAATTTCTATCTTTAGCACAAATAGCTCCAAAATGCTCCCACGGACATCCGAATTAACTTTCGATCTGCGCTCTCAACTCAGAATCACCATACGGAGCATACCCAGACTCGAATCCCAAACGGAATTTGATAAACACTGAAATGCACTTCCACCCAAACTTATGAAATTTTTCTTCAAAAATGCTAACTTCCACAATAGGTGCAAAACGCTCCCGGGTCATCCAAAACCCGACCCGGGCATACGCCCAAGTCCGAAATCATTATACGAACCTGCTGGAACCTTCGAATTCCTGATTCCGAGGTCGTTTACTCAAAATTCCAATCTTAGCTAATTCTTTCAACTTAAAAACTTCTGAAATGAGAATTTCCTCTCCAAGTCAACTCCGAACTTCCCGAAATTTAATTCTGACCACGCGTAACAAGTCATAATGCCTGAATTGAAGCATCATGGCCTCGAACTGCTGAACGGCGCGCTGGGGCTCAAAACACCGGTCGGGTCGTTACAATTAAAATCACTTTTCGAAATATTTTTGTAGCTTTAGAAGTCTATGTTTTGTTTAAGAAAATGTAAATAATTTTAGAAACTTTCAAGACATATAGGACATTTCGTTTTTTTATTTTAAAATATAAATTTCTTACTCGGTTAAAAATATTATTTTATTAATTTTCTTAGTATTTAGGACTTTTAATTATTTTTCTAGTATTTAGGGCTTTAATTATTTCCCTAATGTTTAAGATTTTAAATATTTTTCTAATATTTAGGACTTATAAATTTGCTAAATCTTGTGTATTAGTTTTTCCTTATTTGATTTATATAGTATATACCAAATTTATATAATAAATCGTGTTTCTAGTTTTAGAAAGCTTAAAAAGCCATCACAAATTCAACATAATCACAGTACTTGCAAGATATTAAAAATCACGTTTCAAAATATTTTGGTAGGGTTAGAAGTCTATGCGTTGTTTAAAAAAGTTATAATTTTAGAACTTTCACGACATATAGGACATTCGCCTTTTTTAACCCTTAAAAAATAAATTTGACACTCGATAAAATAATTATTATTATTATTTTTTCTACTACTTGGGACTTTAATTATTTTTTCTAGTATTTATGGCTTTAATTAAATTTTTCTAATATTTAGAACTTATAAATTTACTAAATTTTGTGTATTAGTGTTTTCCTTATTTGATTTATATAATATATAATATATATATATATATATATATAATATACCAAATTTATAAAAGAAATCCCGTTTCAAGGTTAGAAGCTTAAAAAATCCATCAACAAATTCACATAATCAGTACTTCCAAGACATTAAAAATCACGTTTCAAAATATTTTTGTAGGTTTAGAAGTCTACGATTTGTTTAAACAAATGTTATAATTTTAGAACTTTCGAGAATATAAGGACATTCGCCTTTTTTTATTCCGTAAAAAAAATTTGACACATCGATAAAATAATTATTTTAATTATTTTTCTAGTATTTAGTAATTTAATTATTTTTCTAGTATTTAGGACTTAATAATTTTTCTAATATTTAGAACTAAATTTTTGTGTATTAAATTTTCCTTATTAGATTTATCTAATATATATACCCAAATTTATAAATAAATCGTGTTTCAAGGTTTAAGAAGCTTAAAAACCATCACAAATTTACATAATGCAGTACTTTCCAAGACATTAAAAATCACGTTTTGAAATATTTTGTAGTTTAGAAAGTCTATGTTTTATTAAACAAATGTTATAATATTAGAACTTTCAAGACATATAGGATTCACTCTTTTACCCTTAAAAAATAAATTTCACACTCGATAAAATAATTATTTTATTATTTTTCTAGTATTTAGGACTTTAATTATTTCTCTCATATTTAGGGAATTAATTATTTGTCTAATATTTAGAACTTATAAATTTACTATTTTTGTGTATTAGTTTTTTTCTTATTTGGATTTATATAAAATATATATATATATATATATATATATATATTATAATATATATAATATATATATATATATATATACTATATATATATATATTATATCACAAATTTATAAAAGAATCGTGTTTCCAAGGTTTAAGAGCTTAAAAAGCCATCAACAAATTCACATAAACAGCACTTCCAAAAGACATTGAAAATCAAACGTTCAGAATATTTTGTAGGTTTAGAAATGCTAGTGTTTTGTTTAACCAAAATGTTAGAATTTTATAAACTTCAAGACATAATAGGCAATTCGCCTTTGTTTTACCCTTAAAAAATAAATTTCACACTCGATAAAATACATTTTTATTTTTATTTTTCTGTATTCGGCCGACTTGAATTATTTTTCTAGTATTTAGGGGTTTAAATTATTTTTCTAAATATTTAAATTATAAATTTATACTAAATTTGTGTATTAGTTTTTCCTTATTGTGATTTATATATTAATATTATTATATATATATATATATAATTATATATATACAGTATATATACCAATTTATAAAATAAATCGTGTTTCAAGGTTTAAGAGCTTAAAAAGCCATCGCAAATTTCACATAATCAGTACTATCCTAGACATATAGAAATCACGTTTTCGAAATATTTTTTGTAGGTTTAGAAAGTCTATTGTAACGACCCGGCCAGGTCGTTTCAGTAGTTAACAGCCCCATTTCCCTATTCATGGGTTCGGCTTCTTTAATGTGTTGTTCAGGCTGTATTTCAATGTATCTGTGTTGGTTGTGTTTGTGTTCGGGGTGGATCGATGGAGTGGAATGAGAAACTTATCCTCTTAATTTAGGAGTTTAAATTGGGAATGTTGAACGTTATTTGAGTAGTAGTCTCTGGATGTGAGAGATTCTGACTGGTTCGGATAGGCTTCTGTTAGAGTGATTTCTGAACTTAGAGCGTGTTCGGAAATGTAATTTGGAGGTCCGTCGTTGATTTAGGACCTTAATTGGCAAATTGGAATTTGGAGATTTCCGGTCGCAGTGGAAAATCTTGAATATCGAGTTGCGAAACGACAGAATATCCTTTCACAAGGCGGCGATAATAGCCCAGACAACTATGCGGGGAGAAACATCCCGCACCACATCGGTAGTGCCATTACAATCCTTCCATTCTCGATTTATAACAAGCAATTTGCGTCGTGTAGCATTGAGTAAGAAGGAAACAGGGGCATAAGCCTCCAGGAATCAAATAGCACGATGAAGAATCAAGAAGGGAAGTACTCCTAACAGTCCTGCAGCCTCCCGAAGATAAGTACAGACGTCTCCGTACCGATCCGCGAGACTCTACTAGACTTGCTCATGACTCGTGAGACCCTAGGAACCTAGTGCTCTGATACCATGTTGACACGACCCAAAATCCACTAAGGGTCGTGATGGCGCCGGACACCGCCGCCAGGCAAGCCAACCAAAATACTTAATTAAATTCTTGTTTAAATAATTTCCGAAACCACTTCTTTTATACGTTTAAACAATACACAATAAATTCCACTGAATAAATAACGAAACATTTGACAGCTTTTTTAAAGTTTCTGAATAAACCCATAGACATCCCCAGAACCCGGTGACACGAGTGCATGAGCTATTTCTCAGAAACAATACAATACAACATCCGTCCGGAGTACAAATGGACAGAAAGTAAATACAATATACTGGAAGGGACTATACTAGCTGCGGGCCGCCTCGAGTAATACAACTCACCTAGTCCCAGTATCATCCATGCTGCTACGCCCAGTAGGCCACTAGTAGTACATGTGTCTGTGCAACAAAAATGCACAGAAGTGTAGTATGAGTACAAAAAATAACGTGTACTTAGTAAGTATCCCGCCTAATCTCGAAGAAGTAGAGGCGAGATGGCAACTTCGACACTTACTAAAGGTCCAGTAATGTTATTGTTAATGCGATGACTCACGGATTTATTAAGAACCACATTAGATTCAAGTAAATTACTAAACAGGTACAAGTTCGTCTTTATTAAAAGTCTCCGGATTTATAATCCATTAATTAGAAAATCTTCTCAAGTAGGGAGAGCAGATATTAGTATCAACAAATATCAAAGCAAGCAATACAAGCATGCGCAACTCATGCCGAGGTCGTACTGCCCGATCCAACATAAATGTAAAATATGCACTGCCGAGGGTCGAACGACACGAACCATAGATGCATCTATTACCCCGCTCGCGAACCATACATGCGACACGGTCAAATTTAAATAAGCAATCATCCTGCTCGCGAACCTTACATACGACGCAGGTACACATGGAAATACATGCTCAAACAGTAAATTAAGAAGTTATCGAGGAACATTTATCCAAATGAAAGCCAATTCTTTTTAACGATTTAAAAAAATGAAGTTTAATCCTTTTAGAAATTCATTTACCAATTCGACAGGATTTAAGCAATTCAACTGTAACCAACATTACAATTATTCCAAGTACAACATGCTTTTGGCACCTAGACTACCCGGACAATAACATAATAGTAGCTACGAACGGACTCTCCTCACCTCGTGCATACGTAGCCCCCACAAATAGGAGCACATAACCAATTAACTCACCTATGGGGACAATTCCCTCTTACAAGGTTAGAAAGGAGACTCACCTCGCTCCGAAGATCCATAACCGGCATTCCACACCCTTCCAAAAACTCAAATTGATGCACAATGCTCCAAAACTAGCCAATAGTTATGCAAATCCATTAATATAGGATAAACTATTGATATTAATCCAATCTATAACAATTCCTAACCCCGATCGGAAAGTTGACAAAAACGCCCTCGGGCCCACGTGCCCGGATTTCCAAAATTTTCGAAGAATAGGTTTACCCATAGCCTCACGAACTCAAATATATACTTTTCTCCTAATTCCGTACCCAAAATCGTGGTCAAAATTTCAAGAATATAAATTTCTAGGTCTTTCTACCAAAACCCCAAATTTCTACCAATTTACATGCTAAAATCTATACATAATCGATGTATATAACTCAAGATGGATGGGATTAGCTTACCTTATCGTTGCTGATGAAAAATCCATTGAAGCTCTCCAAAATCGCCCACACCAAAGGAAAAATAGGGGCAAATGACCAAACCCCCGATTTTTAAAGAACCATTCTGTCTCCAGCAGTTTCCGCACCTGCGGTCGCTTGCCGCTTCTGCGGTTTCGCAGGTGCGAGAATAATAGCCGCTTCTAATGTCTGGGGCTCCCCAGTCCAAATCCGCTTCTGTGCCCTCTCATCCGCAGATGCGGTCCCGCATCTACGGCGAAATTACCGCATCTGCGGTCCCAGCTGGCCTGCCCTTTCCACATCTGCGACTGAACCGCCGCAGGTGCGGTCCCGCTTCTGCGGCTGCTTGACCGCATCTGCGGTCCCTTTCCTCCTGATCCAAACTGCATCTGCGGCTCCTCTGGCTGCTTCTACGGCTCCGCACCTGCGGTCAAACCCTCGCAGGTGCGGTCATACCAGATACCAGCAACTTCAGCCTTTTCCAAAATTCCATTTTCGATCCGGTAACCACCCGAAATCCACCCGAGGCCCCCGGGACCCCAACCAATCCCAAAGCACATTACGGACTTGCTCGAGGCCTCAAATCGTATCAAACAACGCTAAAATCACGAATCGACCTCCAATCCAAGCTTTATGAACTTTAGAATTTCAAACTTCTACTTTTGATGTTTAGACCTATCAAATCACGTCTGATTGACTTCAAATTTTGCACGCAAGTCATATTCGACATTACGGACCTACTCCATCTTTTGGAATCGGATTCCGACCCCGATATCAAAAAATTCACTTCCGGTCAAACTCCTCAAAAACCTTCAAATTTCTATCTTTAGCCAAATAGCTCCAAAATGCTCCACGGACATCCGAATTAACTTTCGATCGCGCTCCCAACTCCAGAATCACCATACGGAGCTACCCCCAGACTCGGAATCCCAAACGGATATTGATAACACTGAAATGCACTTCCACCCAAACTTATGAAATTTCTTCCAAAATGCTAACTTCCACAATAGGTGCCAAAACGCTCCCGGGTCATCCAAAACCCGACCCGGGCATACGCCCAAGTCCGAAATCATTATACGAACCTGCTGGAACCTTCGAATCCTGATTCCGAGGTCGTTTACTCAAAATTCCAATCTTAGCTAATTCTTTCAACTTAAAACTTCTGAAATGAGAATTTCCTCTCCAAGTCAACTCCGAACTTCCCGAAATTTAATTCCGACCACGCGTACAAGTCATAATGCCTGAATTGAAGCAGCTCATGGCCTCGAACTGCTGAACGGCGCGCTGGGGCTCAAAACGACCGGTCGGGTCGTTACAATTAAAATCACTTTTCGAAATATTTTTGTAGCTTTAGAAGTCTATGTTTTGTTTAAGAAATGTAATAATTTTAGAACTTTCAAGACATATAGGACATTCGTTTTTTTATTTTAAAATATAAATTTCTTACTCGGTTAAAATATTATTTTATTATTTTCTTAGTATTTAGGACTTTAATTATTTTTCTAGTATTTAGGGCTTTAATTATTTCCCTAATGTTTAAGATTTTAAATATTTTTCTAATATTTAGGACTTATAAATTTGCTAAATCTTGTGTATTAGTTTTTCCTTATTTGATTTATATAGTATATACCAAATTTATATAATAAATCGTGTTTCTAGGTTTAGAAGCTTAAAAAGCCATCACAAATTCACATAATCAGTACTTGCAAGATATTAAAAATCACGTTTCAAAATATTTTGGTAGGTTTAGAAGTCTATGCGTTGTTTAAAAAAAGTTATAATTTTAGAACTTTCACGACATATAGGACATTCGCCTTTTTTAACCTTAAAAATAAATTTGACACTCGATAAAATAATTATTTTATTATTTTTCTACTACTTGGGACTTTAATTATTTTTTCTAGTATTTATGGCTTTAATTATTTTTCTAATATTTAGAACTTATAAATTTACTAAATTTTGTGTATTAGTTTTTCCTTATTTGATTTATATAATATATATATATATATATATATATATATATATATATATATATACCAAATTTATAAAAGAAATCCCGTTTCAAGGTTTAGAAGCTTAAAAATCCATCACAAATTCACATAATCAGTACTTCCAAGACATTAAAAATCACGTTTCAAAATATTTTTGTAGGTTTAGAAGTCTACGATTTGTTTAAACAAATGTTATAATTTTAGAACTTTCGAGACATATAGGACATTCGCCTTTTTTATCCGTAAAAAAAATTTGACACTCGATAAAATAATTATTTTATTATTTTTCTAGTATTTAGTAATTTAATTATTTTTCTAGTATTTAGGGACTTAATTATTTTTCTAATATTTAGAACTAAATTTTGTGTATTAAATTTTCCTTATTAGATTTATCTAATATATATACCAAATTTATAAAATAAATCGTGTTTCAAGGTTTAGAAGCTTAAAAAGCCATCACAAATTTACATAATCAGTACTTTCAAGACATTAAAAATCACGTTTTGAAATATTTTGTAGGTTTAGAAGTCTATGTTTTATTTAACAAATGTTATAATATTAGAACTTTCAAGACATATAGGACATTCACCTCTTTTACCCTTAAAAAATAAATTTCACACTCGATAAAATAATTATTTTATTATTTTTCTAGTATTTAGGACTTTAATTATTTCTCTCATATTTAGGGAATTAATTATTTGTCTAATATTTAGAACTTATAAATTTACTATATTTTGTGTATTAGTTTTTTCTTATTTGATTTATATAATATATACACAATTTATAAAAGAAACTATCACGACCCCAACCCCGGTCGTGATGGCGCCCAACACAAGATCGGA
>NW_017671771.1:243006-247605 GCF_001879085.1 Nicotiana attenuata
ATATATACCAAATTTATAAAATAAATCGTGTTTCAAGGTTTAGAAGCTTAAAAAGCCATCGCAAATTCACATAATCAGTACTTCCTAGACATTAGAAATCACGTTTCGAAATATTTTGTAGGTTTAGAAGTCTATTGTAACGACCCGGCCGGTCGTTTCATGAGTTACAGCCCCATTTTCCCTATTCATGCTTCTTTATGTGTTGTTCAGCTGTATTTCATCGTATCGTGTTGGTTGTGTTGTGTTCGGGGTGGTCATGGAGTGGAATGAGAAACTTAGTCTCTAATTTAGGAGTTTAAATTGGGATGTTGACTTATGAGTAGTAGTCTCGGATGTGAATTCTGATGGTTCGGATAGCTTCGTTAGGTGATTCTGAACTTAGGAGCGTGTTCGGAATGTAATTTGGAGGTCCGTCGTTGATTTAGACCTTAATTGGCGAAATTGGAAATTTGGAGCTTTCCGGTCGGCAGTGGAAATCTTGATATCGAGGTTGGAATGGAATTCCGAAAAATGGAGTAGGTCCGTGGTGTCATTTGTGACGTGTGTGCAAAATTTCAGGTCATTCGGATGAGGTTTGATAGGTTTTCACATCGTTTGCGGAATTCTGAAGTTTTTGAAATCCTTAGGCTTGAATCCGAGAGTGTTTTGATGTTTTGATGTTGTTTTGAGTGTTCTGAAGGTTGGTATAAGTTTGAATGATGATATGTGACTTGTTGGTATATTTGGTTGAGGTCCCGAGGGCCTCGGGTTGATTTCGGGAGGTTGACGGATCAAGGATTGGATTGAGGAAGTGCTGAAAATTCCTTCAGCTGTCATAACCGCACCTGCGGAGTGGGAACTGCAGGTACGACGTCCGCGGGAGCGAGGAAGCAGCCGCAGATGCGGCCATAGGTGAGAAGGCCAGGAGCTGCAGGTACGGAAGAAGGAACGCACCTGTGTGAGCGCAGGTGCGGGTAAGAGGTCGCAGATGCGGTTAAGGGAAAATAAGTGAAAACCGCAGATGCGGTTGGTTGGACCGCAGAAGCGGTCTTGCAGGCGCGGTTTATGGACCGCAGGTGCGTAAATCGCTGGGCAGAAAGTATAAAAAGCCATCTTCGTGAATTTCAGTCTTTTATCCACCATTTTTGAACGAGTTGGAGCTTGGGACCTATAATTTGAAGGGGGAAATCAAGTGTTTTCAGTGAGGTAGCTACTTGGGCCTTGTATCTTGTGTTTATGGCAATTATTCCATTGTTTAATCATGGTTTTAGTGAGAAAATTAAGGGAGAAGTTGGGAGATTAGGGCTTGGAATTGGAGAGCTTAAATTGGGGATTTGAGGGGCCATTTGAGATCCGATTTTGATGATTTTGGTATGTATAGACTCGTGAGAGGATAAGAATTCTAATATCGTGATTTTCATCGGATTTCGAGACGTGGGCCCGGGGGTCGGGTTTGGCCAATTTCGGGAATTTTGATTAAATTTGATAATTTTCGCGTGGGCTTTGTTCCTTTGGCATGTATTGATGTTATGATTCTGATTTTGGTTAGATTCGGGACGATTTGAGGCCTAGTCGAGAGGCAAGGGCATTGCGGAGTAGATTTTCGCCCAGTTTGAGGTAAGTAACTTTTGTAAATCTAGACTTGAGGGTATGAAACCCCGGAATTTCGTACTATTTTGATAAATAAGGTGATGCACATGCTAGGTGATGGGCGTGTGGGCGTGCACCCGTAGGGATTGTGACTTGGTCAGTCCCGAGGAAACTGTAGAGTTGTATATTTTGATAAACTCTATGTGGTATTTATGTGTTTTAGAAATAATTTTGTTAACTTGGGCTAAATGCCATGTTTGGGGCCTTGTGCCGTACTGTGTGGACCCATATGGGTATTTTACTATTATCCTCACATTGTGTTGATAGAAAGCTTTATCCTGAGTTATGCTTTATACCTGTTTATTGTTAAATCTTGTTTATCACTTTATTTTTAATATTTATGAACGTGTTTTGGGTTGAGTCCTCTGAGTTTGCACCGAGATGCCCGGGTGGCTTGTGAGGCTGATGAGTGAGTGGGGACGAGGACCGGATTGTGAGAATAGTTATGGATCGGGCTGCACGCCGCAACATTATTTATATACGTATATGGATCGGGATGTACGCCGCAGCAATATATTGGATCGAGCAACACGCCGCAGCGATATAGCGCTTGGGCTGTAGGAGCCCCTTCGGAGTCTGTACACCCCCAGTGAGCACAGTCGACTATACTTATGGATCGGGCTGCATGCCGTTGCGGTTATTATGAGATACTTAATGAGCGTGAGTGCTAAGTGTGAGTGTTGATTGGTGGTAATTAAGTCACGAGTGACTGAGATGCTTGCCCGAGGGGCTAGATATATATTTGAGTGATACTTTGCCCGAGGGGCTTGTTTTAATGAAAATTACTGTTTTCACTTTTCTTTGTAATGAGCCTCTATTGAAAATTTTGATCAAATGTTTTTAACAACTTTCATTGAAACCGGAGTTTTTTTTTTACTGGTTGTTCTGAACTTACCTATTGATTTGATATTGTTATTTCCTCCGGAATTCCATGTTATGATATGTTTATGATTTTAATTGCTCGTCACTGCACTCAGCCTTTATTTATAACTGTTATTTACTTAGTTGGCGTACTCACGTTACTCCCTGCACCTTGTGTGTAGATTCAGGTGCCAGGGCATCCGAGTGAGAGCAGATCTTTGCCTTCAGAGTATTTTACGGAGTTAGCAAGGTAGTTGCATGGCGTCCGCAACCTGCCTTTCTCCTTCCTATCTTCTGGCATTTTTATTTATCAGACTCGTTTTGTATTGAGTAGACAGTGTCGGATTGTATTCTAGTGGCTCATGACTAGTGACACCGGGATCGGGCAGTGTATGATGTTTTGCGTATTCGTTTCCCGCTTATTTTAAAATATTAAAACGAAAGATTTGTGATCGTACTTGTTTAGTAAATGAATTAAGAAAAAGACATTGATGTTTTAAGTGTTGAATCGGCTGGCCTAGTACCGTGATAGGCGCCATCACGACCGGGGTGGTTTGGGGTCGTGACATCTATATTTTATTTAACAAATGTTATAATTTTAGAACTTTAAATTTCAAGACATATAGGACATTCGCCCTTTTTACCCTTAAAAAATAAATTTAGCACTCGATAAAATAATTGTTTTATTATTTTTCTAGTATTTAGGACTTTAATTATTTTTTCTTTACTCAGGGCTTTAATTATTTTTCTAATATTTAGAACTTATAAATTTACTAAATTTTGTGTATTAGTTTTTCCTTGTTTGATTTATATAATATATATATACCAAATTTATAAAAGTAATCACGTTTCAAGGTTTAGACGCTTACAAATCCATCGCAAATTCACATAATCAGTACTTTCAAGACATTAAAAATCACGTTTCGAAATATTTTGTTGGTTTAGAAGTTTATGTTTTTGTTTAACAAATGTTATAATTTTAGAACTTTCAAGACATATAGGACATGTATATATAAATTTATAGGGATTTACATTACAATTATATCTACAAATATCCTCATATTAAGCTTGATCTTGTGTATACATAATATCAATCGTAACATTTTGTCCAATTAAAACCCCTCAATCAAAAAAGTGTTGAAATCATATTCATATAAAAAAAAATTGGAAAATATTCATATAAAATTATAAAGATAAAGATATAATCTTAATAATTTAATGAAAAGTCATTAAACGGACGGAAGTGTTAAGTATGGAAATATACATGAAAATATTGGAGGGAAAATAAAATAAAAAAAGTTAACTTTCAATTTTAACTTCCCTCCAATATTTTTGTGTAAAATTCTCTCTCACTCATTCCCTCCATGTAAACCCACGTTATCCTCCCATTAAGATAAACTAGTAGTCGTACCCGAGCGATGCACGGTCAATATTAAAAAAATATTGGTCACTTTGTTAATTTTTCGATGTTACATTTGGAATTATCACAATTATTTGATTATCCTATTCTATATAAATATAACAGATATTGTCTAAATTTTAATAAATAAAATCTCCATTAAATTAAAGGGAATTATATAGTCATCAAATAATTTTTTCGTTATGTATTTTTATTTATTATATTATCCAATATTTAGAATAATTATATTGTTAATAGAAATTATGACACTTGTCATTATAATATTTCTTTGCCTCTCCTATTATATATATATATATATATATATATATATATATATATATATATATATATATTATACATATAATATATTATAGTATATATTATAAATATAAATAGATTTTTCGTTTTTTTATTTTAAAATAATTTTAAAACTCCAATTTGAAACTACTCCCCAATTTGAATTGGTAATTCATTATTTTTTTAATTTCGTTTTTTATTTTAAAACTCCAACTTGAAACTACTTCCCAATTTGAATGGGTAGTTTTTCTTCTCTTTTTTTGTTTTTTTTATAGGTAATTTATTTTTTTTTCTTTTTATTTTAAAATAATTTAAAAACTCAAACTTGAAACCACTCCCACAAAATTTAAATGGGTAGTTATTTTTTATATATTTATTTTTCATTTTTTTAATTATATTTAATTATAAGATAT
>NW_017671771.1:248198-252839 GCF_001879085.1 Nicotiana attenuata
CAATTTGAATGGGTAGTTATTCTTTATATATTTATTTTTCATTTTTTTATTATATTTAATTATAAGATATCTATATTTATTAATCCAAATAAAGTAACCAATTAATATATATGGTAGTTTTTTATTGTATTTTATTATTTTCTTTTTGATATGTATTTAAATTCAAAAATAAGTAACCAATAACTAATTATAAACTAAATAACTAATTAGTAACCAATTATGCCATGTGGCATTTTTTTAGGCTGCCACTTGGCTTAAGGAGAGGGCTTTTTCCTCTTCTTTTAATAATATATAGATTTAAGTATCCAACTCAAATACAACTACAAACTCCAAGAAAAAAGAGAAATTCCTGCTTGTATTTTTTGCCTAATTCTTCTTTTTCTATCAATAGCTTTTTATTACCCCAACCCAACTGATGGCTATCCAGCCATAGCAGGTGCCATCATCTTCGCCGACCCCTATAATCAGGTAAATCAACACCTCTCTCATCTGGTTTTGATCTGCTTAATATCTCTATCTAATAAAAGTTCCAAACAGCATTTTTATCAATACTCTATTTTAGTCTTTATGCATGAGTTGAATAGCATTTAGCAATTTCACAATCTTTTGTTGCGAAAATTGTTTTTCGCTATAAATTGAGGGCCTTGATTCATCGCTTCATGAAGTATTTTTTAACATTCTTTTGATGAGGAGGTAAGTTCTATATATGTCGAGTAGATCGTGATAATCTACTAGTTAACAATTTTGCAAAGAAGTTGCTATATATTTCTCATTTTATTACTATTATTTTCTTCACTAATTAATGTTAGTTTTATCATTTAATTTGAAAATATATATTTTTTAAATCATGAAACCAAAAAGTATATATTCAATTTGTTCCTTTTGATACAGGTATATGAAGGTGCAAAAAGCGTCAATGAAGTTATAAGATAAGGACGTTGCGTTGGCACATGATCTGGAAGCAACATACTTTTGTTTTTTTCCAGTTTACCATTATTCATGTATTTCAGTTAGACTTTTTATGTTTGAGTTCTTTCACTTTATTTACTCAGTGAGTTTGTACTCAGATGTTATCTCATTGTAGATGTAATTACTATATGTTTCGTATGAATTTTGGTATTTCATTTTTCGTGATGTTTTTGATTTACATAAGCTAATTTTAAAAAATTAAAATATACACGTAATTAATAACAAACCATTTAACTATAATTTTAAATGTTATATATGGAGTATATAATTTTTCGTAAAAAATATTTAAATATCTATATATATTAGGATCACTACATTTTCTTCACAAAAATGTCCCTTTTATCTATAAAAAGTAAGTCATATTGCTACGTTTTCATTCGTCAAAAATTGATTACATTTAGTGACAAGAAATAATTTGTCCAAAAATGGTCTTTATATTATAACATAATTATATTTTTATCTATAAATTAACTTAATGTTTGACGACAATTAAAATTGTCACTAATTAAGACAATATATATCGACAAATTAGTATTATCACTAATAGCACCATTTGTCGAGACACAAAGATAGTTTCAACTACGAAATTGTTGTCCTTTTTGGACAACCAAATTTGTTGCTAATTTATATATTTAGAGACGATTTTTTTTTGTACAGACAGCATAACCATTTAGTGACGTGATTACATTCTTTTAACTACAAGTTATGTATAGCTTTAAAGACCATCGACATCGTCACTAATCAAAATTATAATTCGTGACAAAATAGATTCGTCGGTATTAGTGACGGTGTTTATATACTATTAGTGACGGTGTTTTTAGAGACGAAAGATTGACAAAAACAATTTCGTCACAAAAAGTCTTTTGCGACGAGATATGAATTTTAGGCGACAAAATAATTCATCACTAATAATCAAATTTGTTGTAGTGAATATCTGCACGGACAACTCTCGTGCCAACAATCATAATGACTCATGATCAACGGACAACTCACGTGCCAATAGAACAACTCTCACACAGTGTCACGGCCCAAAATCCACTAAGGGTTGTGATGGCGCCGAACACTGCTGTCAGGCAAGCCAACCAAATTACTTAATCAAATTCTCGTTTTAATACTTTTGAAATCTAGGATTTTCCTTCAAATTTAGCAATTTAAAAGATAATTGTCTCAAATAAAATTTAAATGATAAGCAGTTAATACAAAATACTTCAAACCATCCCAGAACCCGGTGTCACAAGTGCATGAGCAATTTTTAAGAAAAATCAAATAAAGTACAACAACTGTCCGGAACACAATATTGGACAGAAAATAAATACAGATAATTGAAAGAGACTCTGCTGACTGCGGGTCGCCTCGAGAAGTGCAGCTCACCTAAGTCTTCGTATCCACCATGCTGCTACGCCCAGTAGGCCACTAGAGTTACATATACCTGTGCAACAAAAATGCACAGAAGTGTAGTATGAGTACGAAAATAACGTGTACTCAATGAGTATCCCGTCTAATCTCGAAGAAGTAGAGACGAGATGGTCAACTTCGACACTTACTAGTGATCCAGTAATAATATGGTGAAGATGTGAGGAAAAGTGGATTTATCTAGCAATTATAACTCATAGAGCAAGAAAACAGGTAACACCTTCTCAAATAATAAGGAAATCCCAAGATTTACTTTTCGTTATCTTATTAGTTTATAGCGGGCCAAAAAGGCAATATAAACTTCATTAAGTTTCAGGATAAGCAATGCAAGCATGCACATATTATGTGTCACGACCCAATTTCCATCCCGGTCGTGATGGCGGCTCTCGTGAAGACAAGGCCAGCCAACTAACCCAAATCCTTTCACTTTAACAATTATTAAACATAAATAAATAGATAAATACAGCTTAACGACAATAATAACCAGTATTTACAACCCAACACAACCCGACCGGGGTGTCACAAGTCACGAGCATCTAAAGAAACCTTAACACAACTACAGGCCAATAAATATATATACAAGTAAAATTTCTGGAAAACGAAAGACAACATCCGGTGCCGCGAAAGCTGGCGGTCACCTTGCTCAGCTACAATAACGATACCTTTAATCCGCTAATAACCCGCTACCGGGTGAACAATACCTGCAACTGCACGCGAGGTGCAAGGAGTAAAGTGAGTACTTCCAACTCAGTGAGTAATAGAAGTAAATAATAACTAAGCAGCAAGAAATTACGTAAAGCAACCAACGGGCTGTACAGAAGCCGGGTACAATTTCCAAGAAAACAGTGAAATCAGAGAACTCTTTAGGAATGTTTCGGCTCAGTTCAAATCTCTTTTGAAAATGGTCCTTTCAATAATTACAAAAGCTGTTCAAAATAGTTAGTGCTGATTAGCACAGAAAATCCGCCCCTCGGGCACAAATACCACAGCATAGCAGGTAAAAATGCAAATAAGTATACAAGATGAGCACATAAAAGTTTGCCCCTCGGGCATGATTTTCGTTACTAGTCAGTCATTGTTACCTGACCGGTCAGCCATTGTTACCTGACCAAAACGCGTATAACAGTGCCATTGTTACCACTGGTCAGTCATTGTTACCTGACCAAAACGCGTATGACAGTGTCATTGTTACCACTGTCTAAAATTTAACCGCTCTAGATGGGTACCCGCGCTCATTGTGGGTGTGCAGACTCCGGAGGGGCTCCTACAGCCCAAGCGCCATATCATCATAAGGCCTGAAAGCCTGTACATATCAACATGAGGCCTGAAAGCCTTCTCACAGCACACTCGAGGCCTGAAAGCCTCCTCACATATCACTCGAGGCCTGAAAGCCTCCTCACATATCACTCGAGGCCTGAAAGCCTCCTCACATCACTCGACATATCCTCACATATGGCCCTCGGCCTCAATCAGTCCAAAAAATAATCATAAGCCCCTCAGGCATCAGTAAAGACAATAATGCTCAGCTCAAACAATAGTTCAAACATCAGTTAAAACTCACGGTTGAGTAAAAATTATAGCTGAGTTCATGAAATAGTGTAATTCAAATGGACTAAGTTCAAATAATATTTTTCAGATAGTGAGGAAAACAGTGATGATAGCTCACAAGGATTTTAAACAGTCGGCAATAAGCCCCAAGTATGGCAATCAGCCCAAGTCATGATAATATCAAATAAGTTTCAATCAAATACGCGGTAAAATCAACAATCGGGACGGACCAAGTCACAATCCCCAACGGTGCTCTACCCCACGCTCGCTATCCGGCGTGCAAGTCACCTCAATATAGCACTACGGCGTGCAACTCCGGGGTTTCAAACCCTCAGGATATCATTTACAATCATTACTCACCTCGAACCGGTGAAATCTCTAGCTCGCGACGCCCTTGCCCCATCAAATCGGCCTCCACGCGCGTCGAATCTAACCAAAATCAGAGCGAATACATCACAATATGCTAAGGGAACAATACCCAATCGAAAACAATCGAAAAATAGCAACAATCTCGAAACTAGCAAAACCCGAGCCCCGGGTCCACTTCCCGAAAAATTACAAAACTCACATTACCGGATTCCTCGTCTCGCCACGAGTCCATACATACCAAGAACTCCCAAATCCGAGCTCAAATGACCTATCAAATCCCAATTTGAAATATCAAAAACTCAAGCCCTAGCTTTACCCCTTTTGATGAATTTCAACCAATTT